>NW_021319667.1:306978-355917 GCF_001605985.2 Dendrobium catenatum | reverse complement strand
ACAATCTTAATAATATCAAGTTATAAGCAAAACTTAAATTTACAAAATTTAGATTTTCTAATAAATTCAATTTTATGTTGCAATTCAAAGTATAACACTTGTAAGATCAAAAATTTAAGGGATTTTCATATAGGCTAACAAACATTTCAAACACAGAACAAAAACACTTAAACATTCAAAAAATCTAAAGCAATTAAAAGTATAGAAAAACACTAAGAAAAACACAAGTACACAAACTATAAAAATCTTCATATCACATTCCAAATGTCTCACAAAAAGATTCATTCTAAACATTGAATGACACGAAGTTCATACATACAAACTTTGGGTTTTGTACGTACGATCAGTTATAAAAACTGAATCTACCCATATAGCCATTTATATACGTTCATAAGAAGTAATACAAATTGTTCAGGACGATCAAGAGATCATATAGTATGATATGTATTGGAAAAATTAAACAATACGCAATCAGTCAAAACCAACTATCAATTTGCTACAGACTTCGTACAGTTCAAAAATATTTTCATCAAGTATGAATAAAATACTTAGAAAAATTTGCACGATCGATCTAAAACATGAAATCAGATGTGAAAATATTTCAAAATCATACAAAACACTAAAAAAAAAATAGAAAAATACACAAAATAAACAAAAATAAAAATACAACAAATAAAAAACATGCACACAAAAGCACATAAACAAAGGGTTTAAACATCATTTTGCTCCTAGTCTGATGATTCATAAGCTAGATCTGCCCAGGAGATTTTTTGCTTTTCATTATTATCCCTTTTTACAATTTGCTTAGGTTTACCTTTTTCTTTAGCAGGAAGAGTTCTCAAATTAGGGCATTGACTTTTCAGATGTCCAAATTTCCTACATCCAAAAAAAATAATATTTGAAGAAATATGAACATTCTTATCATTTTTACCTTTATTCCACTTTTGTTGATGCTTATGCTTGTGCTTTAGTGGACTTTTCAATTTTCTTGTTAAGTCATCGCTTTCCTCACCAACTAAGCCACTTGTCTCCATGTCTTCAGCTTTTAGCATTATTGTTTCACCTGCATCCAAAAGTCTTTGACCCAAACATTGCTCGTATGCAATGAGTGAACTAATCAAGTTATCAATAAAATATTCATTCAAAATTTTTGATTCGCAAATAGCAACAACTTTAGCATCAAACTTGTCAAGTAAACAACGTAGAATTTTATTGACAATTTCAAAATTTGAAAATTCTTTACCTAAAGCATGCAATGATGTTATAATTTGAATAAACCTAGTATATATATTTAAGATCGTCTCATAAGGTTTCATGCTAAAGAGTTCATAGTCATGCATCAACAAATTCAACTTAGATTGCTTGACTTCACTAGTACCTTCATATGTATTGCATAAACTGTCCCAAATTTCCTTGCCGGTAGTACATGTAGAGATTCTCATATAATCTTTAGAATTTAAAGCACAGAACAAACAATTCATATATTTAGCATTTAATTCAGCATTAATTTGTTCTACTCTACTCCATTCAGAAAAAGGGATCTCAGTTTTGATACCATCTATAATACGTGACAGTACAGAATAACCACTTTGAATCATATGACACATTCGATAATCTATTGATTGCAAGAAAGTAGACATTCGAATTTTACAAAAATCAAAAGAAATATTTTCAAATAAAGGTGGTCTAACAATCGAATATGCTTATAATGTTTTACAGTTTTTAAAATTAGCCATACTCATTTTTCAAAAAGTAGTCTAAACTTATGATTTTGAAACAAAGCTCTGATACCACTTGTTGAAACTCGTTCACTATGAATTAGGTTGTTAGACCTAAGTTAATATCCCAAGGCTAACCAAGAGGGGGGGGTGAATTGGTAATTTAAAAATTATACTTCTACTCTTGGGTTTTTAGAAAACCTTTTTAATTATTAATGCAAGTTAAATTTAAAGTTTAAAAATAAACTTTTCAACCAGAGCAAACAACTTGCAATTAAATTAAATGCGGAAGAAAAATAAGAAAGAACATTCCAGATTTATAGTGGTTCGGTCAAACCTTGACCTATGTCCACTCCCCGGAGGCACCCTCCGAGTATTGCACTAATACCACAAAATTACTCTCCTTTTGCCCTCACAGCAAGGCAGATAAGTCTGTACAACATCACTTTCACCTTCCCCGGTGCGGCGGAGGAGCCGGGTCCTTTGATACCAAAGAGATCTTTTTCTTCGCAAAACTTCCCTCAAGACGACCCTTGAATCCGATGGTACTGAGGTGCAAGTTTGCCAGAGCAACCGTATAAATATCCCCTCCACACTCCCTTGAAATCCCCTCTAAGGATCTTCTCCCTCTCAAACTCCACCCTTTCCTCTCTCCCTTTCAAGTTCTCTCTTCTAGTTTTCTCCAAAAGAACGAAGACACAATGACTGCCAAAGATACACTTTGTCGTCCTTTTACACTCTCCAAGTGTCGGAAGAGAATCGGACCGATATTGTTGAACTTCACTTGAGAGCCATCAAAAGAGATGGGCAGAAACTAAGAGATCTTAGCTATTAAGTAACCTTGTGAATCCCTCAAAAACCCCTCACTTGATCTCTCACTCTTCACTCATACAATCTCTCCCAAACACTCACACTCAATGATCCCTCTCAAGAGAAAATAACTCCAAAGGCATTTGTAATAGTTTCTAGGACTCCTTATATAGAAAGGACAAGAAAAACCATCCAAAAAACTGATAATTTCAAGTTTTTCTGCACAGTGGATAGTCCTGTATGAACCTGAGTTAGTCCCATACGAACTATGCAAAAATTGTCCCGTACGAAACATTTGTGAATCAGTACGAACTAAACTCATCCTGGGACAAAATATGTTCATCCTGGGATGAAATATGTTCGTCCTGGGATGAAAAGTTATGTCAAAGGTCGGTTCCAAAAACTGCAGAACATTGGCAGAAACTGCCATAGTTGGTTCATTTCATCCTGGGACGAATTCAGTTCATCCTGGATGAAATTTGTCCGGAGAGCAACTCGTCCTGGCACGAATACACTTTGTCTTGAACGAGATTTCTCAAGAGGGAAATTTGTCATAGGACGAATATATTTTGTCCTGGACGATCAGGAATTAGGAAAAATTTTCTTCAGTTCCTGTTCGTTCCATTACTCTTACGAGGAGATAACTGACTTGATCGTCCTGTACGAACTAGGTTCATCCCGTACGATCAGTACAAATTTTGTAAGATCTCCTTAAGTATGTGTGTGTGTTTATTCACTCAATTACAATCACTCCCTCTCAATTTAAAAAATAATTAAAGGCTTCAATTTACAAAGGATTGCATGCTGAATTTGATTTGAAGTCTTCGTAGTTTGGAGTTTGATTTTCCTGAAATGTTAGTACACACAAGAGAAAAAATAAATCTTTCAAAAAAGTGTTAGGAAATAACTACAAATAAAATAATAATATTTGGAATCATCAAAACTATACAAGTTGCAAGAATATAAAACATGCAAATAGAAACTCTCTTAACACTACTAACCTAGTCTTTCGCTACATCGAGCATTTGACTACCATTCGAGATCCAGGTCATAGAAGAAAGCCCAATCTTGCTCTAGGACACCTCATTCCCTATGTTCTATAATCTAAATATCAGCTTAACTCCCAACCTTCAGCCACCCATCTACTCAAATAATTCCTTCAACGCCCTTCACAGTACTCATCTCCACCCAGAGGATGGGGAAGCTCGGGGGGCCGAAGAGGAGGAGGCTCTAGCTCCTGTTCCTAAACTTGTTCCTCTCCACCAGCACTCATAGCTAGATCAGTTGGTGAAGAGATTTGATCAGTTTGAGACCCATTTTGATGCCTATGTTACACACTAGCAGCAGCAGCATGACCAGGACATGGCCTGGTTGGGGCACAGTTTGTTACACTCTCCAGTTACTTTCAGCAGCCACCACCACCACCACCTCCGTCTGATGATTAGGGGCCCTCATTTCTTTGATTTTCTTTATGTTTTTCTAGTTTTTTTCTCTTCTAGTTTTAGTTTCTGTTTTCTGTAATTTATTTTTCTTATGTTTTGTTTTATTTTCTATTATGTTTTTTTATTTGTGTTATATTGTGTTTCCCTCCTTTTTTCTGATGTCAAAAGGGGAAGTAGTTTGATGTATCTTATACTTTAAATTCTAGAACTTAGTGAACTGTTTTTCGTCACATTATTTTTTTCTGAACTGCCATGACTACTTGGAATTCTCTGTTTGTGTTTGCCATCATCAAAAAGGGGGAGATAGTTACAAATCTAAGTTTATGGATTAGACTTTTAATGATAGCAAACATTCATAATTTCCTATGACTGTCTTGCCTACTGACTTTTCAGGTCCACAAGATCGAATGCAACTTAAGCCAGCTCAAGATTTGATAGATTTAGGTTGAGTCAAATCTATATTTTTTTCTTTCTTGAGTCAATTGTAAAAGTGGTTCCTGATGCTAAGTAACCTTGCACACACACACTTGAGGGATTTTCTGATTTTTTCTATTTTGAGTACATCATCCTGGACGATGTTCATATCGTCCAGGACGATTCAACCAAAAATAGAAACCCTAATTAGGGCAACTTGGTTAAGCAGCCGTCTTTAAGCAAATCATCCTAGACGATAGGCTCAAATTAGAAAGAATCAGCCACCATGATCAATTTAGCCATGGGGAATTGGGTTTGAAGTTTGAAACTATGATAGTGTCATAGAGGGCGTTATCCACCACTAGGAAGTCTAATCCTAAGGAAAGAAAGCTTGATGACTCACATCTAATCTTAAGGAAATGAAAACTAGAAGATCTTGAAGGAAGCATTGCTTCCCACAGTAGATTAGACCTAGAATTTGACATTATGAAAGTCTCAGAGAGGGCATGCTCCATCACTAATGGATTTAAACTTGATTGTGGAATTGATTCCTATATAAGAAAACTAGGATGGCATGGAGGACATGCTCCATCACTGGCAGATATAATCTTAAGGCAAGAAAGAACGATGACTCACCTAACCTTAAGGAAAAGAAAAATTGATGATCTTGTGGGAAGGAAGCATTGCTTCCCACATAGGAACGAATTTAAAATTTGAAACTAGGATGGTATTGTAGAGGATGTCATCCATCACTAGGATGTCTAATCCTAAGGAAAGAAAGCATGCCGACTCATATGTTTTCTTAAGGAGAAGAAAATTGGATTGTAGAGTTTAAGACTTAAAAGAAATTATTGTAATTAAATTAAAACTTGAAGAACATTTTATTGATTTTAATTTTGAGCTACATCGTATATAGTATTTATTGTGGAAATGCCCATTTAATGATAACCTTGGGCAAATTCCTTTACAATCAACTAGCTGATACATGCCCCTTCGTAGACTATTTCTATAATGAAGGGTCCTTCCCAAGTTGGTTAAAACTTCCCACTGATCTTTCAATGAGCTAAGATAGGACATTGAAGAACTAGGATCAAGTAATCTGACAGTGGGACCCTCCCCAAGGATTGTTAAAACTTCTTACTTGAAAGGTTCTAGGTAGCACTAACTTATCTTGAGCTTGAACCATTCAACCCTTATATAACTCTAAGTTTTGTGGAGCTTGGAGAAATTATTCTTCAAATCCATTGAGATTTTTTAACCAAAATTGTGCATTTTGTTCGATTGTAATCTGGTTATGGATTGTGATTTTACATTACATAGGAGAACTGATTCTGCCCAATTTGAAAAGTAATTAGTTGCTACTAAAATGAAGTGATGTCCCTTAGAAGAAGGATGGTTAATATGCCTGATAAAGTTTGTGCTCCAACTTTCAATACGCTCACTAAAGAATGTCGTGATATAGTGTGATTTTACATTACATAGGAGAACTGATTCCTCCCAATTTGAAAAGTAATTAGTTGCTGCTAAAATGAAGTGATGTCCCTTAGAAGTAGGATGGTTAATATACCCGATAAATTTTGTGCCCCAACTTTCAAAGGGCCACAAAGCTATGTAAGATACAATATATTAGGCGGCTAATAAAAAACCACACCAAGTACTTAGCACTGATGACAGCCTTCTGTAGTATTCATGTATTCATCAATCATTGTAGGCAGGTAGTATCTAAGTCTTTTAATTTTCAACTTCATCATAGGACCCGATTGATGAGCAAAATATAGTCTAACATGGACTTCATTAATGATCTTCAAAGCCTCCCATTTGTCTAGAAAATGGAGCCACATCTAATCAAATGATCGACGACATAATATATTATTCACTAGTACATATGATAAGGTACATTTCTTGATTTGATTGGCAAGGGACTTGTCATATGGGAGCTTTTCTTCTGGAAGGAAATCAATTAATGGTTGTCTCCAATCACCTTCTTCATATGTTGCTGAAGAGGGAGAAAAGACCTGGGAAGATTTCTTATTAATGTGCTCCAAATCTATAAGAAATATGACCCGATGACCCTCTCTATAAAAATGGATTATTCTTTTGGACATGCAAAATCCTTTCCAATTTTTTCTAGGGCATTAGCCGAATAATTACTTCCACGAGGATTCCTATACATAGATATAATGGGAATATGCTCAAGCAAGTGATTGGTGTACTGGTGGAATTTGAGGAGTTTTGGATTCAAAACCTTATAAGTCCCTTCAATCTGGTTGATCAACAGTTAAGATAACCAAAGATTTTAATCTCTTTAATCTCCATAAGGATTGCAAGTTCCAAACCAGTTATTAGAACTTCATACTTAGCCTCATTTTTTACCTCTCATAAATTGTTGGAAAAATGCATCATTCCATTATTTGGTGTTATAAAAGTAAGTTCAATTCTGGCTTTTTCATGAATAGTAGATTTTTGTGCATTGCCTCACAGGGAGAATGCTGCACCATCAAAGTATATTTTCCATACTTGACTATAGGATTCATCAAAACTCATTATTTATTTATCAGTTAAATCTTCATTTAGAGAAGATATTGCCAGCAGTGGGTATGCAGCAAGAAAGTCAGCAACGACCTATCCTTCCATAGCACTGAGGGGAATAAAAGTGAATTCAAATTGAAGCAATATCATAGACCACCACACAAAATATCCTAATAATATAGGTCAAGTCATAAGGTATTTTAGGGGACTGACATTAAAGTCATTAGGGTTGTTAAGCCCTTATGAACTAGCATAAGGCTAACTAAGAGGGTGGTGAATTGGTAGTTTTAAAAATTCTTAAACAAAAAGCACAATCTTTTTGAAATATTTTAAAACATAAAACATATGATCACCCACAAGAAAATAAGTGTAGAAATTAAAGTACAAAAATGTAATAAGAAAGAGCACATCAAATTTTATAGTGGTTTGGTCAACTTAACCTACATCCACTCCCCGGATCCTCTCCTCATGGTATTGCACTAAAACTTAGTGACTCTCCTTTTGCTCCCACAGTAAGGTAGAGAAGCCTTTACAAAATCCTTTCCACTTACCCCAGTGAGCCAGAGAATCCGACCTCCTTTTTCTTCCTCCTGAAGTAGGCATAGAACCTTGATTGATTTCTAAAGAAGACCTCCCTAGAGCATCTAAGGAACCCAGCATGATGACTAGAGAAGACGACATGGATCCTTTCTTGGAGAAACATTTATGAACCCCTCAAAAACTCCCCCTCACAAGATCCTCTCTCTCTCTCTCTCCCAAGCTCTCCCTCTCCTTCTCTTGGCTCTCTCAGGTAAGGACAACAACAAAAGGTGTCACCTTGAATAATCAAGAGATCTTATTAAGAAGGGATTAAAATTTTCCCTAAATTACAATAAGCTATGAAAGGTCATCTAGATCGTCCTGTATGATCAGTGTATTTTTAGCCGTTTCAGCCAAGACAATCTAGGAGGATTGTACGATTTGAACCTTTATTTATTCTAATCATCCAAGACGATGTGGACACCATCATCCTGTATGATTAGTTAAAAACCATACATATCGTCCAACATATCATTCTATTCATATAGAGTCATATATGTTGGATGATAAAGAAATATAACATATCATCCAGGATGATCATTAAATCGTCCTATACGATTAGTTCAAAATCAGGGATTTTCATCCAGCGCATCATTCTACTCGTCTAGGTGATCCAAGAAAAGATGAAGGTTTTTATAATTAATCATACAGTATGATTTAGTGATCTTCTAGGATCATATGATAAATTTAATCAAATCATAATTGCTTTCCTTAATCACTTGATTAATTTAGGCATGATTGCAATGAATCATCCAGGATCTTATTGAATTGTCCTATATTATTTCTTAAAATAATAACATACCTAAAAGAGTTGGTAGCTAATTCTTTTTAATTTGAGCCTATCGTCCAAGACAATATTAATATTGTCTAGGATGATTTGCGTAATTCAGCTGTCTTAACTAGGATGTCATAATTAGGGTTTTTATTTTTAATTAATCATCCAAGATGAGTTTGGATCATCCTGAATGATATGATCAAAAATAGAAAACTCTAAAACATACATAATTTCCCCCCCTTAGTGTGTGTGTGTGTGTGAGGTTACTTAGCATCAGGATCCACTTTATTATATTTGACTCAAGAAAAGATAAAAACCCTTGAAGTACACCTACATACTAACTCTATCCTAATCTATCCAATATTTAGCTGGCTTGATTTGTAATTGACCTTATGAACCTGAAATGTTAGTAGGTAGGGTAATAATAGTGAAACAGGAATGCTAAAAATATTTGCTATCATCAAAACTATAATCCTTGAATCCAGGTTTGCAATATAACATTTGAAATGAAGTTTACCAAAGGAGAAAGCATATAATTCCTTTGCTTTTAGGATGCAAAAACTAAAGCAAGGTAGTGCTTCCCAATTGAAGGATATTAAATTTCTATCAGGAGAATTCTTTAACTCATCAAGTAGATAGTATTCTCTTTCTCTTCATCATTCACTTGAGCTAGAAGGGCACCGAGAGACTCGTCAAGGGCTATAATATAAGAATCAAAGATTTTCACGAAATAATGTCTACCAAATTGATTGATTTGAAAGGTGTTACTTTGTACTTTTTAAAGTAGATTGACATGTCTCATCACATATGAATTTAACATCCTTTTATCCAGGATAGAGAATGGTTGACAACTTCCATAGAGATTAAAAATGAATCTTTTTATATACTTCGGTCTTCTTTAAAGAGACCTTAGTTGAGTAAGGCTTTTAGGGGGAAACATATTTAAGATAGCTTCAATTTTGGCAGGATCAATTTTAATTATGCGGCCTCACTACCAAACCTAAGAATTTTCCTAGCGGGATGTCAGAAGAGCCCTACAAAGGGGATCATCTTAAGGTCGTAGTAGTGCAACCGATTGAAGATTATTCTTAAGTCATAAAGGTGATCAACCTATTTAACTTTGCTCTTCACAACCAAATCATTGATATAACACTCAACTTGAAAGTGGACGGTTTTCAAAGATTTGGGTTATGGCTCGCTCATAGGTGGCACCGACATTTTTAAGACCAAATAATATCACCTTGTAACAAAATATTCCCAAAGTGGCTTTGAATGCAATGTTTCTCTCATTTTATAGGGCAATCTTGATTTTGTTATAATAAGACGAGCCATCCATAAAGGAGAAAAGAACATATAATAAGGCAATGTCTACCATAAGTTCATGTATGGGTAAAGGAAATTCATCCCTGGGACATGCTCAATTCAAATCCCTATAGTCAACACAAACTTGGATTTGACTGCTCTTCTTTCAAGCCATCACGAATCTAGCTACCCAACAGCAATATTATTCCTCCCAAATAAATTTAGCCTTAGCTAATTTCTTTACTTTAGAAATGACTTATTGCTCGACCTCTAGATGTATTTGTCTTGGAGGTTGCTTGATAGGAATGGCATCATAGAAGGTTCCAAGTTTATGGATAGCTACTTCAGTGGAAAAACTTGGCATTTCATCATATGTCAAGGTGAAGAAAATCTTAAACTTAAAAAAGAGGTTGAATTAGATCCATATACTCATCCCCACTTAACAAAGAATTATGTGGTCGAGGGTCATCATTTGTTCCAAGGTTAATTTCATTAAGATCTTCAACTATCAATTTAATCTCTTCTTCAAATTCAAGGGGTGCATCACGAGCTTGAAGTTCATCATAATTTTCTAAAGTCTTCAAATAAAGTATGAAGGGTGAATCGATGATTTTAATAAGGACATTCTCAAATTCATGATAACTAGTTATCATTAAGCAATATTAATCATCATCAAATTAACTAATAGTACCAAAGCCAAAACCTCTTGTCTAATCTTTTTGTTATTTTAATGTCAGAAGCTTTGGTGGTATCCAGCTTGAGCCCTAGTCTATTGACTTAGCGCAAGACCTTTAGAGATAAGAGTTCAAACACCAAAAGGAAAGTTGCCAAAAGGTAATTCCATTAATTTATTAAAATATTCCCCCTCGAGGATTGTATCATATTCATTCCTTTAGGAGGAGGAGAAAGGGAAGAACTTCTGGACATTTCTTACTTCACCATCTAAGTTAGGGGCATCCTTAGTCACTAACCCTGAGATGTTGTTAGTAGATAGTTGGGTTAAGGATATGGCTTCAACTACGTTATTAAGCTTTTCATTAAGAGTTAATTTAGGATCATCACTTTAAAATTTTGAATTTTCTCCCTCCTGATCACTATCTAGTTCTAAAGAGTGATCAAATTTTGGAGGAGGATTTATTTTTTGGTAGTCAAAAGAATTCTAGCATCATGTACTTTTAATTCTTCATCAGAACTTTATTATAGTTTCATATAAATTAGGGGTATTCTTTGTTCAATTAAAGTACGGCCTCGACCATATACTCTTTGGGCCATCCTTCCACCTCTTTAAGGTAAACTATTTGGAGGCCTAAAAGTTCATGCCCTCGACATCATCTTCGTTACTTGACTTTTGACTTTTTTTTTCTCCTTTTGACTTTTATATTCCTCTTGAACTTTATTCATCTGCTTTCTCCTCTTTGAAATTTATCTCACCCTTAGAACATGCAGTGGACCCTTTGGGTGCATAATATGCTTATCCTCATATATCTTGATCTAATAAATAGAGAATGGTTGCATATCACCCTTAATTTCATACTCAATGCCAACTTGTTGGTACTTGATGCATTTTTATAGGGTAGATAGAACCATTCTATACTCATGGATCCAGTGCCTACTAAGAAGGGAATTTAAGGACATTTTCAAATCAATTATATAAAATTTTGCTTCTATTTTCAACTCTCCTTTTTCTAGAAGGAGGGTGATTGAACCTAAAGCCTTCTCACCCTTCTCGTTGAACTCACATAATACGAACTTATCTATGGTAAGTTTACAAGTATTAACTATAAGGTATGCATGAGTATTTATGTTTATGAGATTGACCGATGAACCTGGATAAATTAAAACTCTAGATAACTTAAAGTTTTCTACATTTATAGTAATTTAAAGTGTGTGATTATGATAAATAACACCCAAAAGTAAATCTTTGTTAGATAAGGTTATACCTTGGATTTCCTTGAAGTGCAAAGCATCTTCTTAAGAAGTTGAAGCAAACTAAGCTCAGTAAGTCTCTAGGTCGAGAAGTGCTTTAATTAAGGCTACCCTCATTTCTTTCAAGGGAATGAGGGAATTATAGATTTTCAACTTAGCAGGAAACTTCCTAAGATGAGCTAAGACATTATAATTAACCTTACGAATATCAAAACTAGGACTCAATAGATTATAAGAAGAATTTAATTGTTGAGTGGGGACTTGAATTGGATCACTGGAGGCAACTTACTTTCCTTTTCCTGAGGGGGGAATCCTATGGGTAAGACCTTATCACCTCATAGGTACACCTCTATGATCTCCTTGGGAAGGTAAATTATAGCATGGTCTATGCTCTCCTTAGGCGATTGTATGTATTTTCTGAGGGGGGGTCTAAATTTGAAATTTCTATCACGATAGGACTCCCTTGAAAGTTAATTTCAACGGTGTCACAATATAATAAAACTTTAGATTTTTTTGCCCCTTGAGAGATCAAATCTATAGAGCTAAGTTTTTAAACATCTTGAATGATCCCAACTAAGTTTTGATTATCATAAATAGAAGTATCACTTGTAAATTCCTTTTCAATAGTAATAATCAAAATTTTTGCAGATGGATCAATCTTTATTAATTTTTGATCCTTTTCCTTTGATGGGGCAAAGTAAAAGTCAGATAACATTAATGGAGATAGGGGTTTTATGCCACCATCCATTGCTTTGATACATCTCTCATCAATATATTTCCTCTTTACAAAAGTATCACTCTTTCATTTTTATTAATTATAGTAGTTCCTACAACTATTGGAGAAGAAACTATCTCGGCATCCTCCTATGAAGCCTCTATGTCAACCTCCCAAATTAGGCCCTAGGCTCTCTCGTAAGTAGTTGTTGCAAAAGATGAAAAGACTTTTTAATCAACTTTTTAAATACCCAGGATAGATCAATATCCCAACCTTCTTCAATGGCATAAAAAAGTTCAAAATTTTACATGAAATGGATTTGTCTGACCCTTGGTCAGGATCTACCATGAAATCCTTTGGAATTATGATATTGCTCTGACATAAGTTCTTTTTGAGCCAGTCCTTAAAGACTATACGATATTTGATTGTGTGTCCCAACATGTGGTGATATGAGTAATAATTAGGGTCATCCCTTTTATTTGCCTCTTTTAGCTTCTTGGCCTCTAATAGACAAAAATCTAATTTCTTTAAAATACACTTGAATATTTTCCTTACCAATTCTCTTTTAAATAGATAAGGATGAGCCAATCTCTCTTTAAATGAAATCAGGTAAGGCTCCCAAGTGAACTGAAAGGTTATCTGGAAAGGTTGTTGCTTCTGAACTGGCTATACTGGAGGACCATTAGACTGAGCACTACATGGTTTATTTCCTTTATTGATTGAAAATACTATGGCTTCCCTTTTCTTAAAAGACTTTTGTGATTTTTTGGTCTTATTCTCATTAGGATGTAGAGACTATGGCTAACCTTTTCTCAGTAGGACAAAAAATTGTGACTCATCAAAGAACTCACCACCGATAGAGTTTGAGTAGTTGGTTTGAATGGAAGAAAAGAGTAGGAAGGTTTGGGGAGCTTGAACAAAAAATGTTTGAGGTCTGGGAGGGCTTTAATGGAGCGAGATTAAAAGTTGAGTGAATGAGAGTGCTTTGAGGGTTTTTCCATATTCAAATGTCCCTAGATCAAATGGATAATTGGGGTTTCTTTGGTTTAATTCCTAGATGATTATGAGGTGTTCTACAGTAGTTAAGAGTAGTGGGAAAAGACAAGGGAAGGACATTTAGGTGTAAAGTGGGCTTTATAATATTATGAGCACATGGGGGCATTAGGGCTGATTTAAACCTAATCCAATGGTTAAGGTTAACTTAAGAATATTTTAGAAAATGTTCTAAAACTTTTGGAGTCATTAAAAAAAGGATTGATATGAGTTTGGAATGGCATATGACCACCTTTGACCCATTCAAAAACTTGTGTTGACTGGTCAAACAATCAAACACTACTGAGCTGGAAACCATATGATGACTAGGAGTCATTTGGGAAAGGTTACAAAGGGTTTTAATTATTAGATCCATTGCATGAATAAAATAATACATATAGAAAAAGGTTTGACCAAATGTTATTAGGTTAACTTGGTCAAATTTTCCATGATTTAACTCAAGTTGGACTAAGAGGTGTTCAAAATATTAAATGGAATGAATTCAAAAGTTCTCAAAGCAATTGGATTAATGTTTAAGAGGAAAAAGCATATGGAATATATGGTTTGATCATGGGCCAATATTTAACCAAGTTAAACATATGTTATTTTGTTAAGAGAGTTGTTATTTGCATGTTTTATCTTCTTGCAACTTGTATAGATTTGATGATTCCAAATATTTTTGTTTTAAGCTTTGTTTTCTCCTAACACTTTTTGGAAAAATTATTTTTTCTCTTTTGTGTACTAACATTTCAGGATAATCGAACTCCAGACTAATGAAGACTTCAAATCAAAATTCAGCATGAGATAGTTTGTAAATTGAAGTTTCTAATTTTTATTGTAATTGAGTTTGAGATAATATGATTTTAATTAAATAAGCTTAGCACACACACACTTGGGAAGATCTTTAAAAATCACACTGATCGTATGGGACGAACCTTGTTCGTAGGGGACAAACCTTGTTCGTACGGGACGATCAACTCAGTTAATCCCCTCGAAAGAGCAATGGAACGAACAAGAAGTGAGAAATTTTTTCTAAGTCCTGATCGTCTAGATGAATTTCTCAATTCATCCCAGGATGATCTGCTATGGATTCTTACTTTGTGCTAAATAGTCCAGACGATTCATCCTATTCGTGCCAGGACGAAATGCTCTCTGGAAAATTTTTGTCCAGATGAACTTCTATTCGTCCCAGGACGAAATGCTCTCTAGAAAATTTTCCTCCAGACAAAATCCTATTCATCCAAGGACGAAATGCTCTATGGAAAAGTTTCATCCAAACGAGCTCCTATTAGTCCCAAGACGAAATACTCTCTGGAAAATTTTCGTCCAGACAAACTCCCATTCGTCCCAGGATGAAATGCTTTATCTTTTTAAATTTTGGTAACGTCCTGCAGTTTATTGAAACCAATCCATGAAATAATTGTTCGTACAGGATGAACATAGTTCGTACGAGATGATGATCGGGTACGAAGTTAGTTCATACCTATATACATTGGGTTCGTATGCAATTTATTTAAGTAGATTCTTACGAGATGATCTGACGATCATACTGGATGATCCACTATACACAGACTTGAAAATCAGTAGTCTTTGGACCGTTTTTCGTGTCTTTCCCATATAAAGTCCAAATAAAATTGTCTCTTAATCTTTTTGCCTAGAGATCTTCATGTCAACTGAAGAGAGAGTGAAGGAGAGAGTGTGAGAGAGTGTTTGAAGTAGGATTCTTACTACTAGAGCATGAAGGATTCACTTGGTACTCAAAGGTAAGAATCTCCACTTGTGATTTGTAATAACTTCACACTTTTCTCTCGTCCTTCTACATTTCTTGTGAGAAGATCTGTCAATGAGATCCAGTTTTCTGCCGACACTTGGAGAGTGTGAACAGCCGAAGGGTTCTCTGTCTATACTAGGAGAGTGTGAACAACTAAAGGGTTCTCTACCTACACCGGGAGAGTGTGAAAGGATGGATGGTTCTCTGCCAACACTTGGAGAGTGTAGAAGGATGACGGTTCTCTGCCAACACTTGGAGAGTGTAAAAGGACGACGGTTCTCTGCTGCACCGGGTAGTGGTGAAAGAGAGTTTTTGTAAAGGCTTCTCCGTCTTGCTGTGGGTGCAAAAGGAGAGTCACTATTGGTATTAGAGCAATACTCAGAGGGTGCCTCCGGGGAGAGGATGTACGTCATTTTTTACTGAACCACTATAAATCTTGTGTCTTTTTATTTTCTGCTAATTTTATTTTTACTGTTTTAACTTGGGGTTGAAAAACCTTTTCTTGAAAAATTCACTAAAGTTATTCTCGATTTTTAATTTCAAAAAGAGGGATAAATTTTTAATTACCAATTCATCCCCCCCCCCCTATTGATTATCCACTGGGACATAAACTTAGGTCTAACAACCTAATTCATATTGAATAAGTTTCAACAAGTGGTATCAGAGCTTTGTCTCAAAATCATAAGTTTAGACTACTTTTTGATTAACGTAGATGGCTACGTTTAGAAACCAAAATACACCTGAGGGTTACTCTATAACTAGACCTCCATTGTTCGACAATCTTCCTTTTGATTTTTGAAAAATACGCATGTCTACATTTTTACAGTCACTTGATTACCATATGTGAATCTTAATTCAGGAAGGGTATATGAAACCAACTAGACTAGTTGATGGAGTTAGAGTTGAAATACCTTTTGTGGACAGGACAGTAGAAGAATATGACTTAGCACAACTAAACGCCAAATGTTTTAATAGTTTCTTTTGTGCTCTTAAATCAGAAGACTACATGCGGATTTCTACTTTCAAGAGTGGAAAGGACATATGGGATAGACTTTGTATAACTTATGAGGGGACTAATGAGGTTAAGCAATATAGGCTCAATATCTTGTTGCATAACTATGAATTATTTTGCATGAAACCAAATGAATCCATTTCTGATATGTATACAAGATTCACACAAATAGTCACCTCTTTACAATCATTGGGTAGGGAACTAACAAATGCTGAAATGGTTAATAAGATACTTCATTTTTTGCTTACTACTTATGATGCTAAAATTACTGTAATTACAGAGTCTAAAGATCTAAACATTTACTATATTAACAATCTTCTTGGTTCACTAATTGCTTACGAGCAAGGAGTTAGCCAAAGAAATATTGATGTAGGTGAACCACGAAGGAAAAATAACATAGCATTGAAAGTGGAGGAGTCAGAGAGTGAACACTCACAATCTGAGGATGAAGATGACATCACACTAATGACTAGACAATTCAGAAGCTTTCTGAAGAGGAAGCAAAAGAGACACCAGCAACAGAATCAAGGTAAATTTAATAGAAATGTCAAGGTTTCAAATGATATTATTTGTTATGAGTGCAGGAAACCTATACATATTAAGATAGATTGCCAAAAACTCAAAGCCACTCCTAGAAAGAAGAAGGTAGAGGATAAATCAATTTTGAAGAAGGGAAAGAAGAAATTCCAAAGAGCTTTCTATGCGGACTCAGCTTCAGACTCATCGGAAATGGAAAAGGAAGAGGAAGTCACTAATCTATGTTTAATGGCCGATAATTTTGATCAGTCATATCAAGAAGAGGTATGTGACTTGACTTACAATGAACTTTTTGATATTTTTGAACACATGCATGATGCATATAGAAAGATAAAGAAAATATATACTAGTTTGAGCTTAGAATTTGAGGAACTACAAAAGGAACATTAAATCATTAGAAAAGATAATGCTTTAATTGATGACAACCACATAAAATTACTTGATGAATATAACGACTTGAATAAAAATGATGAAAGTTTAAAATCATCCTATGCAGAACTTGAAAAAGAATTTAAAAATTTTAAGGATGAAATTGAGAGAAAAATTTATAGATCTAATTATACAAATTGAATTTTAAAATATATGAATTCATATTACAAATTGAAGATAAATGCTCTCGAGGATAATAGGATACCCCCTAAACTTGAAGATTTCACTAATCCTATTTTGTATCCTAAATTTATGCAATCACTTAAAAGATAGATGAATAGTAGAAGACTTAGGAATCTATTTCCAAAACTCAAATGTAATAATTGTGGATTGATTGGACACATATCTCACACATGTACTTTGAAGAAGAAAACTTATTTGGTGTAGAAACCTAAGATGCATAAAACTAGGCATATCTTACATACATCTCTTTATAAATTGCCAAAAGAAAAACCCAAACTTGTTTGGGTTCCTAGGTCTAACATTTGATATTTTTGTAGGGTTGCTCTCACATAAGACCTCGTGAGAGCATATGGTACCTGGACAGCAGATGCTCAAAGCATATGACTAGATATACTCCATAATTCATATCGCTGGAAGCCAGGAGTGGAGGCAAGGTTACACTTGGAGATAACACCACAAGAAAGGTGGTTGGGTCAGGTATGATTGGAAACCTTAAGAACTTTTTTATTGAGAATGTATTATTGGTAGAAGGCTTAAAGCATAATTTGTTAAGTATAAACCAGCTATGTGATAATGGATAATGTGTAAATTTTTTTCCTACTAGCTGCATATTAAGCCTAAACGGAAATGATGTTTTGAATGGTATAAGGGTAAACAACGTATATATGCTAGATTTGAATTGCATTAAAACTCCTACCGTTTTTTGTTTAAAAACTATTTCTAATGAGTCATGGCTTTGGCATAGGAGACTTTGTCACTCTAGCATGAAAAATCTTAGGAGGATTACCCAAAAGAACCTAGTGAGAGGTATACCAAAACTAGACTTTATTAAGAACCACCTATATGATGCATGTCAATTAGAAAAATAGGTGAAGTCCTCTTTTAAGTCCAATAAGGATCTTAGAACTAGTAAACCATTGGAGATTTTGCATATGGATCTTTTTGGACCTATTGGAACTGTAAGTCTATGAGGGAAGGTATACGGATTTGTGATTGTAGATGAATACTCAAAATTCACATGGGTTAGATTTCTATTTCATAAGAGTAAATTATTTGAGGAATTTAGAAACTTTTTGACTTGGATTCAAAGAAAGCTAGGATGTAAAATTATGACTATACAAAGTGATCATGGAGGAGAATTTGAGAATGAAAGATTTGAGAATTTTTGTAAGGAGAAAGGAATTGATCATAATTTTTTTACACCTAGAATCCCTCAACAGAATGGGGTAGTCGAGAGGAAAAACAAAACATTAATAGAAGCCGCCCGAGCCATGTTGGCAGAATACTCACTTCCTAAATATTTTTGGGCTGAGTCGGTTAGCACTGCATGTTATGTTCTGAATAGGGTGAATGTAAGATCTAAATTAAATAAAACACCCTATGAGTTGCTAAAAGGAAGAACACCTAATTTTTAACATTTGCATGTTTTTGGTTGCAAGGTGTTTATTCATAACAATGGAAAATTTTTCTTAGAAAAATTTGATCCAAAATCAAATGAAGTAATTTTTGTAGGATACTCAAGTGTTGGAAAATCTTATAAAGTATTCAACAAAAGAATTTTGGTAATTGCGGAGACCACACATGTTATTTTTGATGAATCTGGAATTTTGGAAGAGCCAAATGTTATAGAAGAAGAGATTGAGATTAACTCCCAAAAGATTGATAAAATAAATTTGGAAGAAAATTTGGAAGAAAATTTCGAGATAGAAAACCCTTTGCCTAAAGATTTGAGATTTTCTAAAAATCACCCAAAGGAGTTGATAATAGGTGAACCTAGTGAGGGTGTAAGGACTAGGCATGGACTAAATAAGGGAGTCAATCATTCAGCTTTCATTTCAACAATAGAACCCACAAATATTGTTCAAGCACTTTTGGATGAATTTTAGATTTTGGCTATGCAAGAAGAGTTAAATCAATTTGTAAGAAATAAAGTTTGGGAATTGACTGCAAGGCCAAAGGATCAAAGTGCAGTAGGAACTAAGTAGGTATTTAAAAATAAAATGAATGACTCAGGAGTAGTCATTAAAAATAAGACTAGATTAGTTACTAAGGGGTATAATCAAATTGAAGAGATTAATTTTGAGGAGACTTTTGCCCCTGTAGCTAGACTTGAAGCAATTAGGGTTTTGCTAGCCTTTACCTGTTTTAGAGGATTTAAATTGTACCAAATGGATGTAAAAAATGTCTTTTTAAATAGGGTAATTCAAGAGGATGTTTTTGTAGAACAACCTCCAGGTTTTGAAAATTCTAAATACCCAAATCATGTATTCAAATTGAAAAAGGCAATATATGGATTGAAACAGACACTTAGGGCTTGGTATGAGAGATTGAGCACCTTCCTACTTGAAATATCATTTGAAAAAGGAAGTGTGGATACAACTCTCTTTTTGAAGAAATTTGGAAAGGATATATTAATTATACAAATTTATGTGGATAGCATCATCTTTAGATCTTCAAATAAAAATCTTTGTGATGATTTTTCTAAAATAATGAGTAGTGAATTTGAAATGCGTCTAATGAGAGATTTATGCTACATTCTAAGCTTTAGCGTTAAGCAAATTGAGGAGAGTACATTTCTTTGTCAGTCAAAGTATGTTAAGGACATCCTAAAAAAGTATGAAATGGATAATGCTAAACCTGTTAGTACACCTATGAGTTCCTCGGTTCAATTGGATAAGGACCCTAAGGGAAAATTTGTTGATTAAAAGAAATTTAGATGGATAATTGGATCTTTTCTTTACTTGACAACTAGCCGGTCCGATATCATGTTTAGTGTTTGTTTGTGTGCTAGATTTCAATCAGATCCAAAAGAATCACATTTAACAGCACTAAAAAGGATTTTAAGATATCTGTTAGGAACTTAGAACTTAGGAATTTGGTATCCTAAGTTTAGCTCTTCATTTGAAATAATTAGTTATTCATATTCTGACTTTGCAGGTTGTAGGGTGGATAGAAAGAGAACTTCTGAAACATGTCAGTTTATTAGAAATTCTTTAGTCTCTTGGTCCAGTAGAAAACAAAATTCAGTAGTCCTATCTACTAATGAAGCTGAATACATTGCATTAGGAAGTTGTGTGGCACAATTACTTTGGTTGAAATAACAGTTGATTGATTTAGGATTAACTATAGGCACTATTGTAATTTATTGTGATAACACTAGTGCTATTTGCATTTCTAAAAATCCTATTCAACATTCTAGAACCAAACATATAGACATCAGGCATCATTTCATAAGGGATCATATATCCAAAGGAGAAATCAAACTCATTCATGTTTTTACAGAAAATCAACTTGCAGACATTTTTATGAAACTTTTAGCCTTTAATACTTTCAGTGCATTAAGAACAAGGCTTGGTGTGATCGATCTGAATGCATAATTAAAATAATTCTGCAACATTGATGTATGTTTTTTTTCCTAGTTAGTATTTTTGTGTTTATTTATTTATTTTTTGTTTATGATTTTCTGTATTTGGGTTAGTGTTTTATTTTTTGATTGAGTTTGTATTTAGTTTTATAAATTTCTCACATTTAGACTTTGGATTGTATATTTTTTAAAAATTGAGTGAAAATCATCCAGGACGAAATAATTTTCGTATGGGACGAATTGTGTAGTGTGATAACTGTCGGATTTGAACGATTTGTGTACAGTTTTTCAATTTTTATTTTTTCACTTTGTTTGTACGATCATCACGATCGTACGATCATCACGATCGTACGATCATCACGATCGTACGATCATCATGGTCGTACGATCATACGATCATCACGATCGTCCAGATGAAAATTTCAAATGTCTATATGATTAATGGACATTTAAATGGATAAGGTCATTTTTAACATGCATGATCTTACGTATGAACCTTTGGTTCGTACAGACGAAAATTTGGCGGTGATGTGGGGGACAGTTTAAATTGCCATCAAAATGATCTTTAATGTCTAATCGTCTTTGATGAACACCTGTTCGTCTGTATGATCATTTGGTCAAAATTTTGTACGAAAGGATGCATCGTTACTTGTGTGGTTACAAAAAGCCATTTCAGTTTTGGACTTATTCGTTCGTCCATACGAAATATTTTCGTATGGGACGAATTAAAAGTCATACATGACGAAATTATTTTTTCTGTATGAAAAAGGTTTTTTCATTAAATTGAAGGCTTTTGAACTCAAATGTCATCACTTCAAACATGCCTTTCAAACCCTTTTTCACTTAGATCTTCTCAATGGCAAGTTCTAGCAAAAGGCAAGAGGTTCTAGCCAAGGGTCCACACAAAAACACTAGTGATAACTTTCTGTCTAAGGCTAATGAAGAGTCATTTCCTAGATTTTTCTCTGCTAAGATCACCCCTTATAAAGTTCTTCTTCAAGAACAATTGACTTTTAAGGTAATGAATTTGTTTGCTTCTACTCAATTTGGTCTCATTCTCACACTAGTCTACTTTTACAATAAAGAGATCTTTCACTACTCCCTAGAAAACATGTCTTTCAATTCTGACCATTCTGTGATTAGGTCATATGTTTTTAGAAAAGAAAGTAGAAATCACAAAGGCAGACTTAGGAATTTTTCTGAACTTAAGAACTGAAGGGATTAGAGCCCATACCTTGACCGCTACTTTTGATTTTGACTAGACTAAAATTAATCAAGTGATTAGAGGAATTATATTTTAGGAGCATATGCCTAAAGTATCCTCTCTTGTTCGCACTGCTCGTATCATTCAGCATGTTTTTCGTACCTCCATTATACCAAAAGCTGGTGATCAAGTAAACATTATTCCTCTACTTTCTACCGTGACTTATTTTATTATGACTGACCAATCTATAGATGAAGCCCAACTAATCCTTGACGATCTTTATGAACTTTCTGAAATTGGTCATGTCGCCCATAAAAGAAAGAAGAACATTGCCTTAGGACATCTTGTTGCCTACATTTTGGAGAAGAAGTATGAATTGGTTCATCCAGTTCAAGATTTTGAAGAACCTCTCTACTACAATGACGGATCTTTTAGAGTAATCTTCAATAAAGATGAACCACATAAAACACATGTTATTAGTGACTCAGAGGAGGAACCTAAACTTGCACATGCTAGTGAACCAAATTACCAATATTTGGTTCAGAGATTTGATCGTTTAGAATCTCATTTTGATCAAATTGAAACTCACTTACAACAGTAGGATGTTCAGTACAATCAAGACATGGGATATATACGAGAACAGATAAATGATATAAGTTCAAATATTCTTATGTTAAGCAGTTATTTTAATTTCTTCAGTACTTACCTCCTCCTCCTCCTCTAGATCAGGGCCCATCAGAGTGATTCATGTACTTGCTTATGATCTTCTTTAGTTGATGTGATTGTACTTTGATAGTTTGTGAAGTGATATGTTTTAGTTATGTGTTAATTTTCATTTTTATTTTAGCATTTATGTTTTATGATGTATTGATATCATTTCTCAAAATTGTAATATTCATTATCATGATATCAATATAAGTTATCTTGTCTTGGTTTTAATTTTGTGTTAGCCTATATGAAAATCTCTAAAAAAATTTATCTTAAGAGTGTTTTACCTTGAAGTGCAATACAAAATTAAATTCATTAGAAAAATCAAAATTTTCTAAATTTAAGTTTTTTTTTTTAACTTGATATAATTAAGAATGTCAATTTCATGTCTCTTATTAGATTACATTAATGTTTAATATTATTATTGCAATTGTGATGTTTTCTTATTTTGTATTTCACTAATCAATAAATATTGTTGTACTTAGAAAAATTTGAAAAAAATTTATTATTGATTTTGGAAAGATCAAGATTACTCTTGAAAAATGTACAAATGTACAAAAATCAAAAGGAATGCGCAATGGTTCGCAATTTGAAAAAGAGGCACAAAATAAGTCTACAAGTAAAAAGATGGACAAAAATGTGCCACAAACTATTAAAAACGATGCGCAAAGCACCACATGTGGTAGTTATTTTTTTCCATAATCTTTCAATCTTTTAATTTAAATTGATCTTCTATACATCTCTATTTTGTATTGAAATATGAAATATACAAATTTTATATTCATTCTTTATGCAATGATATTCTTTATCTTAATGTCTAAATTGATTCATGTTTTTGATATATCCTTTTTATTATCGATGTTATATCTCTTCTTAAATTCTATGAATCATTTTTATTTACCTAATGATTTGATTTTATTTGCAAAATTTATTTCAATCACTTTCAAAGATCAATTATCAAAAGATTATCATATGACTGCTTACATTTCTGTTCTTTTTCTTCTTCTCTTTTTGTTGTTGTCAAAAAGGGGGAGAAAATAATGTTTGTATTATTTTCTGTTATCGTATCATTTTCATATCGTATTTAAAAAAAAAATTAAAAAGAAAAGAAAAGAAAAGAGAGATACATTTGTTCTGCAATGCCTCCTTATTTTCATACGTTCTTCAATTCAGGGGGAGTTTAAGAGATTCTTAGAAATTGAAAATTATACAAACAATAATTATTTTGCCATCATAAAAAATGAGGAGTTTCTTAAGAGAGTTGTTATTTGCATGTTTTATCTTCTTGCAACTTGTATAGTTTTGATGATTCCAAATATTATTATTTTAAGCTTTGTTTTCACCTAACACTTTTTAGAAAAATTATTTTTGCTCTTGTGTGGACTAACATTTCAGGATAATCAAACTCCAGACATGAAGACTTCAAATCAAAATTCAACATGAGATAGTTTATAATTTGAAATTTGTAATTTTTATTGTAATTGAGTTTGAGAAAATATAATTTTAGTTGAATAAGATTAGCACACACACACTTATGAAGATCTTT
This sequence comes from Dendrobium catenatum, assembly GCF_001605985.2. Taxonomy (NCBI): domain Eukaryota; kingdom Viridiplantae; phylum Streptophyta; class Magnoliopsida; order Asparagales; family Orchidaceae; genus Dendrobium; species Dendrobium catenatum. The sequence continues at coordinate 331,921 of NW_021319667.1, read as the reverse complement.
AAAAATCATACTGATCGTACGGGATGAACCTTATTTGTACAGGACGATCAAGTCAGTTAATCCCCTCGGAAGAGCAATGGAACGAACAGGAAGTGAGAAAATTTTTCTAAGTCTTGATCGTCCAGACGAATTTCATAATTCGTCCCAGGATGATCTACTCTGGATTCTCACTTTGTGTTGAATAGTCCAGACGATTCATCCTGTAGTGTAAGAACGAAATGCTCTCTAAAAACTTTTTGTCCAGACTAACTTCTATTCGTCCCAGGATGAAATGCTCTCTGGAAACTTTTCATCCGGATGAAATTTTATTCGTCCTAGGATGAAATCCTATTCATCCCAGGATGAAATGCTCTCTAGAAAATTTTCGTCCAGATGAGCTCCTATTAGTCCTAGGACGAAATGCAATTTGAAATATTTTTGTCCAGACGAACTCCCCATTCGTCCCAGGATGAAATGCTCTATCTTTTAAAATTTTGGTAAGGTCCTGCAGTTTGTCAAAACCAACCCATGAAATAACTATTCATACCGGTCGAACATAGTTCATACAGGATGATGATCGGGTACGAAGTCAGTTCGTACCTATATACATTGGGTTCATATGCAACTGATTTAAGTAGATTCGTATGGGACGATCTGAGGATTGTACGGGACGATCCACTATGTACAGACTTGAAAATCAGCAGTCTTTGGATGGTTTTTTATGTCTTTCCCACATAAAGTCCAAATAAAACTGTATCTTAATCTTTTTACCTACTGATCTTCATGTCAACTGAAGGGAGAGTGAAGGAGAGAATGTGAGAGAGTGTTTGAAGCAGGATTCTTACTACTGGAGCATGAAGGATTCACTTAGTACTCAAAAGTAAGAATCTCCACTTGTGATTTATAATTACTTTGCATTTTTCTCCAATCCTTCTAGATTTCTCGTGAGAAGATATGTCAAAGAGATTCGATTCTCTGCCGACACTTGGAGAGTGTGAACAGCCGAAGGGTTCTCTGCCTACACTAGGAGAAGGTGAACAGCCGAAGGGTTCTCTGCCTACACTGGGAGAGTGTGAAAGGACAGACAGTTCTCTGCCAACACTTGGAGAGTGTAAAAGGATGATGATTCTTCACCAACTCATGGAGAGTGTAAAAGGATGACGGTTCTCTGCCGCACCAGATAGTGGTGGAATAGAGTTTTTGTAAAGGCTTCTCCTTCTTGCTGTGGGTGCAAAAGGAGAGTCACTAGTGGTATTAGTGCAATACTCGAAGGGTGCCTCCGGGGAGTGGATATAGGTCATGTTTGACCGAACCACTATAAATCTTGTGTCTTTTTATTTTTCGCTGCTTTTATTTTTACTATTTTAACTTGTGGTTGAAAAACCTTTTCTAGAAAAATTCACTAAGTTATTCTTGGTTTTAATTTCAAAAATAGGGATAAATTTTAATTACCAATTCACCGCCCCCCCCCCCCCCCCCCCCCCCTCTTGATTAGCCGCTGGGACATAAACTTAGGTATAACAACCTAATTCATATTCAACAAGTTTCAACAGATTTGACTCATTGTAGGTTTTGGATATTTTAAAACCACCACTAGAGTAGAATTAGAAGCTTGAGCATATTGATATGGTTATATAGAATGATTTTACCCAAATAGGTCAAATTGGACTTAACTTGGGCTTAGTTGACCAAGTCAACTATTGATTTGGTCAAAGGGTCTAATTAAGTCCAAATCAGTCATATATATTTTTAAAGAGTTTTTATAGGGTTTTGAATACAATGGGAGTTGGATTCAAAGTAAAATTAAATTAAGAGTGTGTTAATTCCTATTTTTAAGAATAAAGGTGATGCACAATATTATACGAATTATAGTGGTATTAAGTTAATGTGTCATACTTTAAAACTATGGGAGCGAGTTATGGAGCATAGGTTGAGGCGTGATACTAATATTTCTCAAAATCAATTTGGATTCATGCCGGGTAGGTCGACTATGGAAGCCATACATTTATTAAGAGGTTTGATGGAGAAATATAGAGAAAATAAGGAGGATCTACATATGATATTTATTGATTTAGAAAAAGCATATGATAAAGTTCCAAGAGAAGTGCTATGGAGAGTTCTTAAAAAGAGAGGAGTCAATAATGCTTATATTCAAATCATTAAAGATACGTATGCAGGATCTATTACTTGTGTTCAAACACAAGGTGGTTTATCCAAGTATTTCCCTATTTCAGTTAGGTTACATCAAGGATCAGCCTTAAACCCATATCTTTTTGCTTTAGTCATGGATGTTCTCACTAGACATTTGTAAGAGGATGTACCTTGGTGTATGCTTTTTGTTGATGATATTCTTCTTGATGATAAGACTAGAGAAGGAGTTGAAGGTAAACTTGAATTATGGTGGTCAACCTTATAGTCTAAAGTTTTTCGCTTGAGTAGATCTAAAACGGAATATATGGAGTGTAATTTTAGTAGTAATAGACCTAGTGAGGGGATTGTGACTTTGGGCGATCAAGTCATTAATAAGAGTACACATTTTAGATATCTTGGATCTATTATTCAGAGTGATGGTGAAATAGATGGGGATATTTTAAGCAAAATTTAAGTTGGATGGTTGAAGTGGAGGAATGCATCGGGCTTGTTATGTGATAGAAATGTACCCCTCAAACATAAGGGAAAATTCTATAAGATGGTAGTAAGGCCTGTAATGCTTTATGGTGCCGAATGTTGGCCATTAAAAGAGAAGCATAATACTAAGTTAAGTGTGGCAGAGATGGGGATGCTCAAGTGGATGAGTGGCTTTACCCTTAGAGATAGGATACGAAATGAGCATATACGTGAAAAGGTTGGAGTAGTTCCAGTAAAAGATAAGATTAGAGAGAGTCGCCTTAGATTGTTTGGTCACATAAAAAGGTGGCATTCCGATGACCCAGATAGGAGAGTAGAGGTATTAGATTTGACTTGTGTTAAGAAAGGTAGGGGTAGACCTAAAAAGACTTGGTTAGTAAATATTAGGAATGACCTTTCTTTATTAGATTTAAATGAGAATTTAACTTTTAATAGGACACAATGGAGAAAAAGGATTCATGTAGTTGACCCCACATAGTGGGATAAAGGCTTAATGTTGTTGTTGTTGATGTATGGTCTACCTAGGTTGACTTGGTCAGCCAAGTTGACCCAAGGTTCAAATTTGGCTCAACAGGTTTGGTTTGATATTTGGAGTTTGGTATATGTGGTTTTATAGCTCAGAATGTTCATTTGGGTAAAAATGACCATTTAAACCCTTAGGGGGCTTATTAAGTCAACCTAAGTTGACTTGACTTGGTCAACCAGGTTGACCCAAGGGATGGGTTTGGGCTTAACAGCTTTAAAGTGATCAAGGGAGTTTGGTGGAGGTCATTTCCTGTGTTAAAAAGGTCATTTCAATCAAATTGAACATTTGGACTATGGGTGTAAATGATTCAAGTATCTGTCTTATCAAGCTTGGCTCATTTAACCCTTAATTAGTCTAACTCGATCTTGAGCTCGAGTTTGAGCTCAATTAGTGGGTTTGAGATCGAATCATTTAGAAAATATCAAACTCAAGCTCAATATGAAAGCTTGAGCTCGAGATCGAGCTAATTTAAAAAGCTCGAATGTAGCTCGTTTAATTGACTTGATTCTTTACCTATAAACCAAAATTTTGTTTTTTATTTTTAGTTTTTGCTAACACATAATTGAAATTCATTTACAAATTTTTAAAATAACTTAACTAGTCATAAAATATCCACAACTTTAACTTTTAACTTTTTAAAAAAATTAAGAGTTTTCATGATATAGCATAAGCTTGAAATTCATTACAAATAAAGTAATTGGAATTATACAACCCATTAAGAGTTTTCATGATATAGCATAAGTAAAAATTGAATAGAATATAGAACTATTTATTCCTTGTTTGTCTCATATTTCATATTCCTCAATCTCTTCCATGTCTACTCTCTAGTACAAATTAATATGATGCAAACCTGAAAAATTAAGATAAAAACAAAATAATAATTACTTTTGAAATGGGTCAAAACTCAAGATACAACTAATTAAAGTGGAAAATGCATTTGAAGAAAAGAAGCTACAATATTTTTTTATATATTTTACTGCATTTGATAGTTTTAAAGAATTATGAAATTGAAACATAAACTTAAAGCAATATCTAACATAATTGATAAAAAGTATGATTGTATTCAAACTAAACAATCAGTCTTTCGAAAAAAAAAATATTATTTTTTAAAATTTCAACAAGAATTTCTATATACAATAGGATGGATTGAAGCATAGCTACAAAGGAAATTGTACAGCCTGTCATCCCAAAGTAAGATCTCATAAAAACTTCAAAAACCAATGTGCTCAGTCAAATAACATTAACAAAGAGTATATAATTAGATACATGAAAATTAATGAGAGAAGATCACATCCAGGCTTCATCAATCTCAAATAAAGAGTATATAATTCAATAATTATTTAATTTTCTTATGGTTTCATCAATCTTAAATAAAGACTTCATCAAACTTCTTACATGCTACACATTCCTCATGGTTTCATCTCTATGATATATCATAGGATAGGAAAACTCAATAACAACAAACTTCATTCTTGGATCCTTCACTACACCAAAAGCGATGAGAAGATTACATTCACCCCATTATTTATCAAATTTATCTTTCATCTTCTTAGTCATCTACAAAATAAAAATATCAGTTGAAATTTCCCATACATCCAACACCTTCTTCATAGTACATATTTGAGAAAGTAATAAATTTGTTGGTAGGTAATCGATTCCTGAAATGATATCAGTTGATTCATTAAAGAATCCCAAAATATCTTAATTTTTCTTAATTTTATCCCACTCATCCTCTGTTGTACATGCAACATATGCCATTTCTCATTTGCTATATCAAAAAAGGCTTCCCTTAACCGCAATGCCACTGTCAACATTGAGGAAGTTGAGTTCCAACGAGTTGGGCAATCCATTACTAGCTTTCTTTTAGGTAATTATATTTGCTAGACAACGTCAAAAATTTTGATTAACCTGGCTTCAGATGCATTAAAGAAACTCATACTGTCTCTAATCTTATCAATAATATACTCTAAACTTTTTACGCCATCCTTAACCATTATGTTTAGTGTGTGAACACAACAACGGACATGAAACAACCTTTCTCCAAAGTGTAATTTTTCACTTCACTCTAAAACTTTTTTTATTGTCCTATCATTATTCGATGCATTATCAACTGATATATTAAATATTTTATCATCAACACCCCATTCACAAAGTGACCTGTAAAAGGTATCAACAATTTTGATAGCTATATGTGGTGGTGGAAAATGCAAAAAACTTAATACTTGTTTTTGTAACCTTCTTTGGGAATCAACGTAATGAGCTGTGGATGCCATATACAAAATTCTCTAATTTTTTTACTTCCATAAATCTGTAGTAAAACTAATTTTTAAATGCTCTTTAAAGCATTTTTGATCTTTTTTTATGTCTTTTATGCACTTGTATCACATCATTACGTGTTATTAGCCATGAGTACTTCACTAAATAAGCTGACATGGACTTCAAAATTAAATTGCATTCAAATTCTTTAATAATAAAAAATGGTTTCTCATTAATTAATATTTAATGTGCTATCATCTCCCAAACTTTTTGATGATCACATTTAAAGTTGGTCAATATTTCACCATCTTGACTGCTTTAGGAAAATGAGTTTTCTATATATGTTGGTTAAAAATATAAGATTTCTGCATTTTTAAGGCACGAATCCTAGCAGAACAATAATCCAAATGCCTTTTAAATTGTGTAGTTGCACTAGTTACTCCAATAAGAAGTTTTTTTTTTTTACAATATACACATTCTCCCTTTCTTTGCTCAGCAGGAAGAATAACTTCCTTGATCTCATCCCAAACTTTGGATATTTTTTTCCTTTTATTTCTTCTTATAATGTCATCAGCTTCTTCAATATCATTCACCTATTTTTCATTAGTCCACTTTTCAACTTCTCCATCAATCTCATTGTCATCATTATTATATTATTCTCATTCACAGTGACTACCAATATAAGAGTGAAGATGATCATCAAGTCTTCTAGTCATAATATTTATAGGCTCAATATTTTCCCCTTCCATACTTATTAGTGTAGACATTCTAAAAAAAAAAAAAGATAATAGCATTGCCTAGATTAAAATGTTAATGCAACATAAGAACCACTTCACAATAATTCATGGAATATTGAAGCTTATAAAAAAGTAAATATGAGTTTAACAAACAAAAATAAAATTAACTAGACCCCCATTTGAGCCAAAACAACAACAAACAAGATTGCTTTGAAATTGAATGGGAAACTTTGATATATGTTCAGATAAAAATTCATTATATTAATGATGGTAAAGCAATTCAGATGGTGGTTGAGATAACAACACCAATGGCCATGAAATTTTCCCGCAATGGAGATAGTTTTAAAGTATTGACGAAGAAATTATGGCAATGAAATTTTCATAATGGATGTACATCAATAAAGAGAAGAAATAAATTGGGAATGGAGAAGAAGCTTTAATTTTTCAGAAAAACCATGTACCATGCTATGGCTTTATTTCTTGATAAGCTCATAAGCTTATTACCAAGCTATTCTCAAGCTAAATCAAGAGCAAGCTTGCATAACTTAACCCCTAACACACTTTAAGAGACATACATCAATTTTGCATTAGTAATAAAATCCTTCCACCTGAACATGTTGCATCAATCGATTAGGGGGAATACATAAAAGAAAAACAAATAATAGCTAACAAAATAATAATAATAAAAGATAGATTGAATTAACATATTATTCGTGGACGCATGGCTAAATTTTATGAGAAGGAAAAAATTCATAGGGTAAGGTGGTTCTGAATCCAATCAACTTGCAAGGAAATAAGAAAGATATGATAATTCATTCCTTATACACAAGTAAAAAAGGTAGATATGTCAAAAGATGTTATGTTTACAAGTGCCTATTTCGAAACAGTTCATGTGGAAGGATTTTACCTGTATGAGTTCTTTTTTTCCCATTTTAGAAATTAAGAAAATGAACCAATTTCATGTGCAGGAGAGGAATGCAAGGGGATTCAGCGTTAGAGAGAGGGCCAGACCTGGGAGGGGAATTTGCGTAGCCCTGTCTCAGCTCAGATGGGAGCATGACAGAAGAACTGGAGCACTAGGCTTTAACCTATTCGGTAGAAAGATGGAGAAGAGAGATAGAAGGGGCTTTGGTTGGGAGCTAGGCTATATGAACATAGAGGAAAGTGAGAGAGAGGAACGAGATTTTAGCTTCTCTGGGGAAGAATGAAGTGAAGAAATAGGAGAGGGAGGCTGCAACAAGAAACTTCTTTGCTTGTCAAATCATAGTGGAAAGCAAAGGAATAATGCGGCTCTAAGGCCTCAGACGAAGAAGAATAAGAAAAGAGTTATGGTGTGTGGCTAGGAAAATTATTAGGTTCGATGACGGACCTATCTCTACGTTCAAAGACCAATAGAAAGCGAATATCTGGCTAAAAATAAGTGTAATTTGTTTTAATATAAACTTTTTGCTTTATGTCTTGCCAGCCCGATCGACCCGACCCAATAACCCAGAGATGGTTTGAATTCAGGACTATAAAAATGGAAATGAAGCATGTTTACTTTTCACCTAACATTTTCACTTCTCTCTCACTCTCAGCTCTCTGCCCTCGGACTTCTGCAATGCATTCTGTTCTGCAATATCTTCTTCACGGTGGTAGACGATGACATTGGAGTACTTCAGCATTTAAGAAAAGGTAATGTTGCTCCTTTTTTGTGCTTGAGGTGTGCTTTTGGTGCGTTTAAGTTATATTTTAAATTTTAGAATTTAGTATTAAACTTATACATAGATTTTGTTCAATGTTATGATCTTAAAATATATATTTTCTAGATTTCAACCTTCTTTGTAAATGAAAGAAATAAATGATGCAAAAGCTTTAGGTGCGCTTTACCTCAGCTTTATCTGAGCTTTAGTTGCGCTTTAGTTGTGCTTTAGTTACGTCTTTGTTGCACTCTAATTGTGCTTTACCTGCTCTTTAGTTGCGCTTTAGTTACGCTTTAGTTGCACTTTTTTTTTTAAAGAAAGCACATAGCATTACTAAAGAAAAAGGAAAAGCCCCTACTAAGCACAAGCTAATGACTCCTCCTTCAAAATATTAATAAACGAAGGAGGAACCTTATCAAGAAAAATATCATCCCAAAAAAAAATAGAAAAAGCTCCAAAGTTAGCACATAAGTCTGCCAACTTATTACATTTTCTTTTAACACAATTGAAAATAACATAACTAAAACTATCAACAAAAGAAATTTTATCCATACCTTTATCTCCTTTCTTGAGAGCCTTGTGGATGAATTTGATAATATTAACATTGTCACTTTCAATGATTATACCCTTATATCCATGCACCCGATCCTTGATCACTTCTTTGACAGATGCTATAGCTAGAAATTCCAGGTAAGTGATATCCCAATGCATATGAGGTCTTCTATAAGCTGCTATCAATCTTCCTTTGTGGTCTCTAATCACTCCTCCAATACCTCCTTTATAGGAAGGGAATAATGTTACATCTACATTCACCTTGATCCAATTGGGTGGAGGAGAGTACCAATGATCTTCAAACAGCAAAAACTGATTAGTACTCAACCGGCCCGTGTTGATGTAATTAGGAGCATTAAAAACTCCTACATAGCTTACCGCCTCAGCAGCTATATAAACAGAGCTTTTTTCCTTTTTTCCATGAACAAGTTCATTTCTCTCTTTCCAAGTAAAATAAATGGCATTACACAAGAACCTAGAAAGAAATGCATTCTGTTTTACCAACCAACTATACATCTCCTCCTTATAATTTAATGGTGGGATATGAAAACCCCACTTGTTCAGTTGTTGAATAACTTTAGCAACTTTTTGGCATCTTCAGGTTAGATGAAAAATATATTCGTCCTCATAACAACCTCTAGGAAAATAAGCTATCCTTTGGAATCTTCTATATGTTAAAAATGAATTGGTTGGAAATGCATTGTTAAAAACTCTCCACCATAAATTTTCCACTCTAGCGTTCAAATTAGATTTCTTCAACCAATTCCATATTTCATTATCAGTGTCAAGAGAGAAATTGTTACAAGTAACCATAGAAGTGATTGTTTTCCCATATTCCATGTGAATGAGTTCAAATTTGATCTTCAGTAAGTTCTGGTTTAATCTCAATCTTATAGATGAGATCCACAAGGTCCTTTCCAAAAAACTTGTGAAGTTCTGGACTGTACCATTGATCTCCTGAAATAAACTTTTCCACCGTTAAGGATCCAGCCAAATCTTCTTGTGAATTGACAAATGTAGGCCATCTGTTAAGGCATTTGTCTAAAATCCATGTGTCTTAAAATACATCAATAGATTGATTATTTGCAATATTCCATCACACAATATTTTTCAGGAATTTGCTTCCATCTTTAATGATCTTCCACGCTGAAGAATTGGATTTATTTCCATTCACATTATTCCAACAAGATCCATACTTAGGATACAAAGTTTTATGCAATAAGGAGTCTTCTTCTTTCATATATTTCTAGGCTAATTTGGCCCTTAAAGGACCCATTTTGTTGGAGCATGAATATAACCCTCTGCCTCCATAATCTATTAGTTCACACATTTTGTTCCAGCTTACATAATGCAAGCCATGTTCCTCATTTGACTTATTCCAGATAAAGTTTCTGTAAAATTTCTCAATTTCTCCTAGAACAGCCTTTGGGACCAGTGAAACAGTGGAACGGAAGGATGGAAGAGAAAGGATAACAGCCTTGACCAAAGTGATTTTGCCTGCTAATAATATAAATTTTAATCCCCAACTATTGATCTTCTTCAGAACCTTGTCTAACATGAATTGGAAATCCATCCTTGAAAGTCTCCGTAATGCCAATTTAGTTCCATGATAATTGAACTCTTTCACTTCTTTGAATCCCATGATTCTCTTAATTTTTCTTTTCTTCCTGATATTGACTGCTTTCCCAAATAAAATTCCTGATTTGGTTATGTTAACCTTTTGGCCGGTCCAATCACAATACCTGTTAATAATGCTTTTGATAATCTTCACATTTATAAGCTTTGCTTCAGCAAAGAAAATGATATCATCCGCATATAGTAAATGCGAGATCCCTGGGCTATTATTACTAACCCGAACACCAATTTCTTCCTTCTCCATAATGGCATTAGAAAGGAGCTTAGAACATAGAATAAAAAGGTAAGGTGACAAGGGACATCCTTGTCTGAATCCACTCCTGTCATTGATCCAACTTGAAGGATTCCCATTGATCAATATAGAGAAAGAAGGATTTTGAACACATTCCAACATTAGCCTAGAGAAGAATTCAGGAAATCTGAAATAAGAAAGAACCTTTTGTAGAGTTGGCCACCCCATTGAGTCATAGGCCTGTTCCATGTCTAATTTGATTGACACAAGACCTTTAGATGCTTTAGAGTATCTAAATTTGTGGAAAAGTTCTTGGGAAATCAACACATGATCTTGAAGAGATCTCCCCTTAACAAAGGCTGTTTGCTCTAGAGTGATAAGTTTTGGAATGATATCATTTATTCTATTGAGAATAACCTTTGAAGCAATCTTGTAAACCGTGTTACAAAGGCTGATAGGCCTATAGTTATGAGCATATTTCGGATTGTTGATTTTGGGTATAAGGACTATAAAAGTTCTTTTCCAGTTAACATTCATTTCACCCATTTCAAAAAATGTTTTCATAGCTTTCCAGAAATCAATTTTAATGATAGACCGGTAACTTTTGATAAAAGAATAAGAAATCCTGTCCTCACCTGGAGAAGTGAATCCAGTGGTTTCTCTTATAGCTTTTTCTACCTCCTCTAACTTGAAATTGCTGTTTAATTGATTTCTGTCTTCCTCATCCAGAAGATGTTGATTCTCCGACCAATCTTCAAGCAAGCATCTCCTATCACACCATTTATTTTTGAAGAACTGAATTAATACATCTTCAATTTGATTTTGCTCCTCCACCATGATTTTGTTGCCATCCTTAATGCAATGGATGAAATTTGTTTTCTTTCTGGCACTAGCAATCGAGTGAAAAAATTTAGAATTTTGATCACTTTCACCGATCCATTTTACTTTGGATTGTTGTCGCCACCACGTGCTTAACCGAGCCAAAGTAGAATTAAGTTCATTAATTTTGAATTTCAGCAAATAATACTCATCTTGAGAAAGCACACCAACTTCTGCTTCCTTAGTTTGGAGCTTTAAAATTTCATCTTTGAGCAAGTCTTTCAGTTGGTTCAAGTCTTTAAGCTTTTCCTTACTCCAAAAGAATAAGGATTTAAGAGATCTTTTCATCTTGAAGTTAAGTATCTCAGCTGCCATTCCAAAGTCTTTTTTGTTCCAAGCTTTTTCCACCACTGCATAAGATGCCAGGTAAGAAGCCCAAACATCCTCAAATTTAATTGATTTCTTAACTTTAGAAGAAGAGTCTAAAGTGTTAAAGAGAATGGGACAATGATCTGAAGCTATCCTGGGAAGATGCTTAACCACCATGTGCTGATTGTAGTTAACTGAAATTGAGTTGACCATCATCCGATCTAATCTTTCCATAATCTGATCTGCTCCTTTCTTATTGTTGCTCCAAGTTAGCCTAGTACCAATGAATCCTAGCTCATGAAGATCATTAGATGTCATGAAAGATTTCATCTCTTTGGGCCCCAAAGAAAATGAAAATCTCCTACCACCCTTCTTGTCTTCTTTGGACAAAAGATAATTAAAGTCTCCTCCAATCACCATAGGCCAATCATTGGTGATTTGAGGTTCCAGCCCATTCCAAAGAAATCTTCTATTATAAACATCTTTGCTTCCATAGATTGTAGCAATCCTCCATTTTCCCTTGTTGAGAATATCCAAATCACCAATAATGAATTAGGAAGAAGAATCTATTTTGCTGAAATTAACCAACCTTCTCCTCCAAAGCACTAGAATGCCTCCTGATAATCCAGCTGAAGGTACATAACTGAAGTCCCAACCAATGCCAATCAATGAATCCACATCTTTAAGCTCAATAGAGACCATTTTAGTCTCCAACAGCCCAATAAACAGAACATTGTGATCTTTCACCACCTCCTTGAGGTAGAGAGAAGCCTTCTTTTTCTTGGCTCGTCTACAATTCCATATCAAAATAGAATTCATTTATGGATAAGTGGGGAAGATTGCCCCCCCTTCTCCTTATCATCTCCATCCATTTTTCTGTTCCTGGTCTTCAAATTGATGGGCCCCTTCAATTATTTCACACCTTTCTTTTTTGCTGTTGAGGAGCTATTTTCATTAACTCTGAATTCTTCCTTATTAAAAACTATAGTTTTCGACAAAACCTCCTGGATTGCATTTCTATCCAGGATTTGAATGACTGGAGGAATATTCACTTCAACTATCTCCCCTTCTTCAGCAAAATTTCCCAAAGCTTCAAATTTATTATTATTAGCAAGAATTCCTCTAGTAATAATAGCTTTAGCATTCCCCTCTTCTATCTTTTTCTCTGGTGTTCAATCCAGCACAGCATATAACTTCTTTTGAAGGAACTTCTTCCTTTCCACCTTCTATAATTGGATTATGTTCTATTGGCTTTATTAAGACGTGTTCCAGCATATCTTTTCCACCAATTTCTTCATTACTGTTGTTGACAACATCATTGGATCTTTTCTCCATATTTGAATTAGAGGTTCTATCGTCTCCTTTCATATTCGATGTTCTGATAGAATTTACCCAATTCACCTCCACCCATACTCCCAAAGGTAGTTTCTCATCAAGTTTGACTCTCATATAAACCCTTGTGAATTCTCTTCGAATCCATTGGAACATGTTTCCATCAATCAAGTATGGAGTGCCCACCATGGAAGCAATTCTGCTAACATTTACTTTGTCCCAACATTGAAGAGGAAGATTGGGCATTCGAATCCAAATTGGAGCTATGAGCCCATTGAAAGAAGTAGGTGAGAAAGCAGCCGTCCATCTATCCATGCCCACTATGTACCATTGACATACCAGGGACCCGAAGCTATGAATTCTTCTAAAGAGTCCTGTTCTTCAAATGCACAGAGCACCCATCCCAATCCTAACTGAGTTAGATGGAATTTACCAATTATGGACCATTGCTTCCTCAGCTCAATGCTTATGACATTAAAAGGGATATTATTGCTGAAAACCTTGATCACAAGAGACTTCTTAAGTCTATTTGAATTATCTTTTTCATTCTCAACATGCAGCTTTACCACACCATCTTCCTTCACGAAATTTTCACCAAAGTTTATCTCTGAAACTTTAATATTGGCCTTCTTCTTCCATACATTCAAACTAGTGTTATCAGCTATTATTTTAGAACATTCAGCATTTTTCTTTTGATTACTGTAGTTTCCCAGCTCTTTCGTTTAACATTCATGAACCTTGAAGTGGTCATAATTAAAAAGGCTTATGTCTAAGTAATATTGTTCAATATTGTTCACGTTTGCTCCTGTTTTAACCAGATCATTAGTAATTTGGTTGCTCTTCAATTCCCCATTTAAATCTATCTCATTTGTTTTTTTCCCCATTATTACAAGAGGTTGGCTTGCGATTTTCTATTTGGTATGAAATACCATGATGAAGGATCATGTCAGATAAACAGTTTTCCTTGGGCTTAGAATTACTATCTTCTTCCATCAGGATTTGCTTACCCTTTCCAATGCAATCAAAATTCTTCTTCTTATCAACCATTCCTCCTTCCTTGATAACCAGAGGACGTTCTTTATTGAACCAGAACTTGCATTCTTTCTCATATCCATTATCTCTAAAAGCTGATGGAGACGAGTCAATTTGACGTGAGATCTTTTGAGATGATGGGGGAGGAGGTGGACGGAGGATGACTGAGGCACTAGCTGCCACTATCCGGCGATCCTCCATCGCCATCAACGGCCTGCTAAAAACCTGTGAAGATGGAATTCAAAATTGTCTCCAAACGAAAATGACGGAGCTTTAGTTGCGCTTTTTGTTCTTTATAATTCTTTTTAATTTTTTTTCCAGATGCTGTATTAAATGCCTGTTACTTCTTGATGCTATGTTACAACTTTTAAAAAAATTTGTGATGCTTTTGTCGAGATAATTGATGAAGAACTTGAGCAGACTTTGAGGAATTTAAACATTTATCATTTTTTTGAAGTTTCTAGCATTCCAATAGTGTATGCCACTTCTTTTTTAGATTCTAAAATATTGGAATTCTGCTGATGAAGGCTTCATTGTGAATGGTCATTTACTTAAATTCACTTATGATGAGGTTGCTTAATTAACAGGTTAGATTTTGAATAAAGAATTATACATATGTTCTTTTTACTTTAAATGTAATATGTATAAAAATTTTCTCACAGATTTGCCTAATAAAGGTGATGATATCAAATAAAAAATTGATCCCCTCACTAGACCTTTATCAATTGAAATAAAAACTAAAATAATAAAATTAGATAGATATACTGATAATGCTACTAAGTTAATGACCTTTATAATATTTTTGTTATCTAATCTTTTTTTTTCTATTAAATAATCATAAAACCCCTAGAAGGCTCACATTTGTAGCAAATAATGTAACTGAGTTCACTTCTTTGAATAATGCTTTATGTATAAAGAATTTTATGGTCGAGAAATTCGATAAAATTTCTGACAAGCTTTAAATGGAAAGACCATTGTGTTACATCAATGGTTTTTTCACTCTCATACTAGTAAGTTTCTTGTCCTACAAGTTTTTTTCCTTCATAATTATTTTTAATATTAATTTATAATATTTTATGTTTAGTATTATACAGATTTGATTTTTGGAACACTTTTTCTTGAATAAACCATATGATCCAGAACTAAGACTGCTTTTTTTGAGATGGGAGGGGAACATAGAAATATTCTATACCCAAGAAAGTGCCACTTCTATATTTAAATTTTAAGAAAAAATGAGGTAATTTTTAAGTCTAAATTGTTTATTTTAATAGTTTCTTTTTAGTGCTCTATTGTTGCACTTTAAGTGCGCTTTAAGTGCACTGTAGTTACACTTTAAGTGCATTATAGTTGCGCTTTAAGTGCATTTTATGTTTGCTTTAAGTGCGTTCTCATAAATTTTTAAATTGCCTATAATATATTTAATTTTTTTTGTAGATTTATCTTGTTCTACATAATGTAATAAATGAAGAAGCAAAAAAATTTGGGGCTTACTTAAATGCTATACAAAACTTTGAAATCCAACCACATCAGCATCTCCACAAAATTTATGCACCACAATGAAGAAAAATTCACACCAGCCCACCTTCCTCCCCTCATTCTTCTCATTAAAAACCACCTAAAAGTTCTCCTCAGCTGCATACTCAACCTTCTATTAAACCACCTATTGTAAAAGTTGAAGACTGATCGATTGTTTAGAATAAACTTCTGGAAGTAATTCAAATATGTACAATAGAATTAAACATAATTTGGACAATAGAGTTGATCGACTTGAAGATAATTTGGAAAAAGTTAAAGCAACCGTATATTCTTTGCAATAAAAAATTCATTGACTTTCAAACCAAATATGAATATAATCCTGATAAACCTTCTATATCTTCATCTTTCTCAAGTATCCAATCAGTAAAAAAATCCAGAACTACAGCTTTTCCTCCAAAATCATCCAGTAAAGATATTTATCCACAATCAGCTATTCAATATTTTACTCCATCTTCACCCAATAAAGATTTTCCTCCACCACTACCCACAATAGAAGTTCCTCCACCACCAGCCACAACAAATATTCCTCCACCACTACCCATAATAGATGTTCCTCCACTACCAACCACAACATATGTTCTTCCACCACCAGCCACAACATATGTTCTTCCACCACCAGCGGCCAATATAGATATTATTCAACCACCAAACACATCAAAATTTTATCCATTATAAAGTGCTTCCAAGCATGTCATCCAATACCAACCACATAAATAAAAAAATAAAAAGAGATAACAATAAAAAAATTGAAAGACCGGATGTATTAATGAAGTACCAAGAGGTTATTCTATTGATAGAGTAAAAATTAAACCTTGACATGCACAACATTCAATGGAATATCCAGGGAAGGTTTTCTTAACTACTGATCAACAAAGTTTTATGAATAAATATTTTAGAAAGTTTGATAAAAAGTAAGTTAAGCCATATACTGATAGCCCTTTAATTACACTTTAAGTGCGCTTTAAGTGCACTTTAAGTGCGCTTTACATGCGCTTTAAGGGCGCTTTACATGCGCTTTTAGTGCTCTTTTGTTGCTATTTAATTATTTTCTTTTTGTATGGACGACTTAATATTTGCATATGGTAATATAGCAATAAACAGATCAGATATTGATGACATTCTCACAAATCAATGGCTCGACGACAACCATGTAGATGTTTTTGCTTGTTTATTATTGGAGAAGAGTAGGCTAATAATAGAGAAATTTCAATGTTACTTATATATTTCTCCATTATATAGGGTAAGTATAATAATTATTTATAATCTATTTATCACATTACTTTTCTTATATTGCTGACTTATTGCAGGTATATAAGAGGTTTAATTTAGATTTCCAAATATTTATCCAACACATTAATCCAGATTTTATTAAAGAAAGCAGTCTTATTGTTCAATCCATAATTTTCAATAAGCATTGGGTACTTATTATAGGAAGGTTGAAAGACAAAGTCTAGAAATTTTATGATTCCTTACCAAATCCAGAACACAAGGATATATGTAATAAAGTTGTAAGTTAAATTTAGATTTTAAGCTTTTTATTTTCTTTTCTCAATATGAGCATAAAATAAAATAATAGTTTTATTTATTTAGATAAAATACTTGCATGAAGACACTAAATGATGCTTTACTAGTGATATAACAAAATGGAATTTACAAACTATTCATGGAATTCCAATTCAGTCAAATGATTTTTATTGTGGAATGTTCGTGTGTAAATACATGGAGAAAGTTGTTCTATAAAGCAAAGTGGACTGGGCTTCTTATAAAGATTGGCAAAAGTATATATATGCCAAAATTTAGGGCAGAGTTAACTTATTTTGTTTTTCTTACTACGAAGAACTAAAATTGTAAAAACATTATAAATTTTGTACATGAGTTGTAAATTTGAACATTTTAAATATTAATATATAGTTTTTGTTAGTTTTGTAATTTTTCTACATTTCAAATTTTGAAGATTTTTAAAATATAATTTATGAAGAACAATTAAAGCACAATAAAAAAAACAAAAGCCCACCAAAATCTCAACTAAAGCATAACAAAAGCACAACCAAAGCGCAGACAAAACGCAACAAAAGCACAATTAAAGTGCACGCAAAATGCAAATAAAGTGTATCAAAAGCTCAATAAAAGCGCATGCAAAGCACAATTAAAGTGCACGAAAAGTACAACAAAAGGGCAAGAAAAGCACACTCAAAGCGCAACAAAAATTGCAATCAAAGCACAATCAAAGGGCAATAAAAGCACATTTAAAATTAACAATAATCACTGAAACATTCTATAATTAATACTAGTAAGTCCCAATAAATAATTATAATAATAAAAATTCTTTATTGAAATTCAATATATGTTATAAAAAATATTCATGAGTTTCGAATAAATATTATTACAATGAAAATTCATTAAATTCCAACTCTGAAGTAATGAAATCTATCATCAATTTGGTGTATTCAGCACCAAGTTGGCTAGTTGGTTAGCCGATTATATATTCATCACTGAAACATTCAGTTATGCTTAAGAAGTTCATATGTGTTGAAGAAGGATCATCCATTGCTTTTTCCCCCACCAAAGGTTTCTTATCTGTTAAAAACTATAGCTTTAGTCTTAGGTAAGGAATAATATAATTGATAGGTTATTAAAACTTACTCTTAGGCCGCTTCTTCTTTTCCTAATGGCTTTTTAGTCTGGCATTAGATATGCTTTTGGGTCTACGCTTTAGAGGATCTTTCAAATTTGCACTGCCACCTTAGAATCTTGCAGCATACTTCTCATTTTTTTCTTGCCACCAAAAATAAAGTATAAGTTTTCAGCCATGTCTTTCATTATGGCAAGAATATATTCCTCTTCCTCCTCATTCCCTTGAGCTTCTGTGCTCATTTAATATGTAAATATGCTCATTTGATTTCTGAATATGAATCCCCTACCACCTTTAAAGTTATTATTTCTTTGAGCATTACCTAAGTTACCTGAATAAATATCTTTTGGAGCCCTTGCTGACCATCACAATAGTAGGTACTTCTCAAAGATTTTAGCCATATCCAACAATTTGAAAACCCTCGTACATTGAGAACATAAAAATCCCATTGTATTATACTTCTTACAGATGTATTGAATGTTACCTTCTATTGCATTAAGGTCAACCACCCAAGGATGATGTTGCTCTTTATTCTCTATATAGTTGACTAGAAACTTTGAAGAATCAGTTGAGATGAAGTCTATACTTATTTCTCCCACATGCTATATAAATTCTTTCTCAAAAAATGAATATAGTCTTCTAGAGTAAAATCGAGTAGCTTGCTTTAATATTGAGCTATTCTTTATCATCAAAATAATTTCAAACTGACTGCATTTATACTCCTCATCCTGCTCATTTTGTTGTCAATTCAATAATACCTTTTCTAACCCAAGAAAACAATCAGTTAATGAACTTGTTGGCTTCGAAATACCATGACACACATTATTAGTACACTTTCTATGTTGTATTGATAAAATTTCCATGCTAAAATATTCATTATTGAAAGTTATTGACCACTTTCTCCTTATCTTATAAAGATCCTGCAACCATTCATGCATGCCTCCTCAAAAACTTCATCAAAATCACACTTTCTCATACACTTATAGAAGAGTCCTTTAGTTTTATTGTTGTTATTGAAGATAGGTACTTTTGATGGAACCTTTTTAATGATGTGTCATTGGCATAATCTATGACAAGTGTGAGGTAATGCATCTTCTATGGCCCTAGCCATAACTTGGTCATGATCAATGAATATTATTATTGGATATTTATTACCCATTAGTCATACAAATGTATTAAACAACCATGTAAAACTTTCAAAAAAGCAACCCCTAATAAAATGTTCTGCCAATGATTGTTAACACCAATAAATGGTGCACATATAAAATTGTACTTATTGAGCCTATAGCTACATCAAGAATCAACATATCTCCAAAACATTCGTAATCTATCCCGCCTCTTCCATCAACTCATAAAAAATTTAACAATCTATCATACTCATCAATTTGAACATCCCATGTGAATATGTGATCCTCGACTTGTCAATCTTTAAATAATTAAATCAAAGAATTAGTGTTACCAAATTCAATCCTTGCTCTTTTCTCCTTCAGAATAAAATTATAGGCATCCCTCTTAAAGAATCCAACATGCTCAAATCCTCAAACTTCCTCTACAAGGTAGGCATAAGTATCAATAGTTCTAATCCCTGCATCTATCATTGATTTTAGGATGGAAGCTTTTTCCTCAATAGCATTCCTACATGATCTAAGAAGGTGTCGTTCAGTTGGGCTAGCCAATTCATGGTTATGGGATTTAATAAATCTTTTAACATGCTAGTAATCATCTTCATCAACTATAAACCTCAACATGGATGGAAAACCGGTTCTAACATCTGGTTTAGAAAATCTCTTTCTTGAATTCCGATCAATACTTTTCTTGAAACTAGCTTTTGAACAAACAAAGTCCTTGGATTTTATATTTCTAGAATTTGGCCAAAAATTGTGATGATACTTTTGGACGCTAAAATTATTATCGTGGGTATAAGTATAATAATATTCATATGCTCCTCTCTCATATTTATAAATTTTCTGAAAAATATAAGAAAATATTATAAAGCAAAAAGAAAGGGAAATAAAAGCGCACATAAAGCGCAATTAAAGCACAGGTAAAGCGCACCTAAAGCGCAACTAAAGTGCAGGTAAAGCGCACCTAAAGCTCATCTAAAGTGCAATAAAAGCGCATCTAAAGCACATGTAAAGCGCAATAAATGCTCATCATCTTTTTCTTTACCTACCCTAAAAAAAGTGATGTTCTTCTTCCTTAAAACACTAATGAAATCTAAACAACAACATCTAAGAACTTTATTACTTTTTAACCTAAACAATGATGTTCTTCTTCCTAAAACACTAATGAAAGCTAAATAACGACATCTAAGAGCCCAAGCCTCTAATGAGTTACCTATGCCCTTTTTCTACACAACATAGCTTTATTTACAACTTTCTAGCTAATTTTTTTCATAATACAACTTGCGATGAGATTGAAACTTGCCGATATGTTGAAACCTAAGGAATTTCTAGCTAAGTTAGCTTCTGATTCATGAATCCCTTCCGATTCATGCACCCCTTCCCCCTCTATCTTCCGAGAACATTCCATATCTTTTTATACAATTTTTCTAGCTCATTTTTTCTTCAAAAGCAATAAACATTTAGATCTTTCGTGGGTTTCTAAAATAGCGCCAACATTTAAAATGAAAAAAATAGTGGACCAGGTTGGGTCGGGTCGATCAAGTTGATAAGACATAAAGCAAAAAGATTATATTAAAAAATTACACTTATTTTTAGCCAAATGTCCACTTTCTATTGGTGTCCGAACATAGAGATGGGTCCAGTCACCGGACCTAATAATTATCTATGTGGCTATGTGATGGACGGGTAGGGTTTTTCAATATATAACATGTAATAAGCTTTCAAATATATTTAAAAATAATAATATTAAAAATGAATAATATTATAATATATATAATTTAATTGAGTAGCTTCATATACCTTCGAGTTGAGTCAGGTTGAGCTTGAACTCAAGCTCATTTATTATACAAGCTAGATTTTAGGTTCGAGCTCAAGCTTGAAGCTCAATAAGCTTTGCTCATGAGCCAGCTTGATTCACTTACACTCCTAATTTGAACCCTTAAGGAAAAAAATTGGTCAACATAAGTTAAATTGGTTGACTAGGTTAACCCATGGCTTAAGTTTGGGTCCAAAAGGTCCAAAATGACATTTTGAGTTCAATAGATGTGGTCTCATGCAATGGTGAGGGCATTTGGATTGAAATGACTGTTCAAACCCCTAAGGGGTATATTGGTAAAAATAGGTTAACTTGGTAAACCAAGCTTTATCAGGGTCTAGGTTTCACTCCTATGCACTCTTAATGTTTTTTAGGATGCATTAGAAGGGGTTGCAATGTTTAATTTTAAATTGCTATGTTTAAGTTTAAAGGAAACTTTAATTTTATCATCAAAGGGAATTTTGGTCATTTTGACCCCTAGTCGACTAGGGTCAAACTGAGTCCACCAAAATATAGTTTAATGCTTAACATGTCATAATCAAGGGTTTGGACATGATCAAGGGTCTACGGGAGGGTCACATGGTCAAAATCCACATGGTGGAGTGTCCATTTGCATAGGTTGTAAATATTTAAAAGTTTTGCATCCTTTGGAAGTATGTTTAGTTTTTAGGTTAGAGAACTCATATTAAAATCAAATTAGGAGGGTTGACCCTAGAGACATGGCTAATTAATATACAACTAATAGATCATTAATTAGATGTCATTTGATCAAGTTTAGAAGGGATTTAAAAAATCACACAAAAAGGCTTTCATGATATAAGCCTTTTGCCCTAGATTTTTAAAATTGAACTAGTTTTTTTATTTTATTGCTTGAATTTGAAATATCTATATAAATAACACTCATTTAGATGATTAAAAATGATTGGATAGGATTAAAATTTGATTGAAGATTGGAATGACTAAAGTCTAGGTTGATTGAGGTTTGAATTATTGAAGTCTGTATTGATTTTTAGTTGACTAAAATCTGGACTTGAATTTTGAATTGATTGAAGTTTAGACTGACTTAGGGTCTAGATTGATCTGAACTCTAGATTGATTCCTTATGTCCTAGTGACCTCATACAAAAATGAGGTTAATAAAGAAGTGCAAACTTTAGATCCATCTACCAACCTTGCTTTCCCCAGGAAGAGATGAGAACTCTATTTTGATAGCCATACAAGCCAAGAAAATTGAACTAGGGCTAACTAATGCCTTCACTAGAGAGATCTCTAAAGTAAAAGTACTGTTGACCTCCTTTTTGGAATCGGTCACTTGCACTTTGTGGGTTGATCAATTTTGCTTGCACGTTGGGTTGTTGCGTCTATGAAGGGTCAAATCGTGTATTTTATCTCGACCCGTCATCGGCCTTAGGATTATTCCTTTTTGATCACATGTTGTCCTATATTTTATTTTAAAATGCATGTGGTCAGGTCGTCGTCGATTTGACATGATTTCACACATTTTGACCTTTATCGCACATGTTTGTTCCGAGCGCAATATCTTTTGATCTAGGCCTTGTTTTGAGAAACGGATTACGCGAGCGCATCCGGATCTTCGAGATCTCTCAAATGAGCCTATTCATGCTCAAATCGTACATTGTTTCACACATGCCGAGGAGATATATTTTGATAATTATTATAATTGTTATCATTTGTTTCGAACATGTTGAATATATTTCACTGTTTAACTATATTTAAATTATTTGAATATTATAAATAGTAATTTTAAATTTATTTATGAATAATCATCTTAGCATTATTTAATGCATTATTTAAACATTATTAAATATCTACATTTAAATATATTATCCAAATATTGTTAGATTTATTGTGTACATATAAATATATAATGAAACATTATAGATTAGAATTATTTTTCTAAAATATAATTTTGTCATTCATATTAAAACAAGTGGAAAGAATGGTTTATCAATCGACTCGATCGAGCTATCATTCGAGTTCTCAAATTTGCCTAACATTAGTCCAATCTATTTCAAAGATATTCCAATACATCTTTCTATCAAATTTAAATCAGAAAAAAGCTAAATCGGGTGGCTGAAATTTAAAGTCAAAGCTGGTTGCTTGATTTCTTTTTTTTTTCTGAAATTTTCTGTTGCATGCGCTAATAGCAGACCAAGTGAGAGGCTTTGAAATGTTTTATAATATAAAATAATTAAATTAATATATACAATTTAAAATGAAATAATTTGATAAATTTTTATTAAAAATTAAATTAAATTATATTATGAAATTCTTAATTTAAAATAATTAATTATTATAAAAAAATAATTATATCTCTTATTATCTATATCTAATAAATAAAGAAAAAATATTTAAAATTATTTATAAATAAATTAATCAATTTAAAATTAAAAATTATTTATTTTCATAATTTCCTAATTTAAAAATATTGATATTTAAAATAAAAATTTTTTAATTAAACTTATTTTTAAAATATAATAAATATAGAAAATTATTAAGCATAAAAATAAATCTCAATATATAAAATATTCGAAATTTTAAATATAAAAGATATTTATAAAAAATTAATAAATTAATTATTATTAAGATGTATTCTTTAAATTAAATAATAAAATTATTAAGAATATAATAAAGAAATTAATATTTTTAAATTATAAATATATAATAAATGGAAATAAAAATTATTATTTTTATTTATAAATTTAAAAATAAAAAAATAATAATTTAAAATAATATATAAATAATAAAAATTTTAAAGATTTAAAAAAATTAAATAAATAAACTTAAAAAATATAAATTTTTAAGGAAAAAATTTTTGATATGTAATTATAAAATAATATAAATTTTTTAAAATCTCAATCTTGAGTATTTCTTCGATTATAAAAATTCATTAATTATATATATCAAATTATTTGATAAGATATTTAATTTATTTAATGAATTTAATTAATTATAGTTAATTTAATATTTAAAAAAAAAATTAATATAAATTTAAATAAATATATTTAAAATTATAAATTTTATAAAATTATAATTAATATAAATTTAATATTATCTATATATATATTTTTTTTTTATAAAAAATATATGTAAAAAAAATTTTCTAATATATCAAATTATCCTAAATAAATTTATAAATATTATCAAATAAATTTAATAATATTTAAATTTTTTTGATATATAAAATAAATAAAGGTTAATATAAATCTCATAATGAGTATCTATATATATGATTAATAATAATAATAAAATTAATAATCATATTTAATAAGAAAATATTCAAAATATAATATAAATATTAAATAAAATTAAAAAAATAAAAAAAATATTATTATAATGGAAAAATCTTAATTAATTATATTAAATTAAATTTAAATAATTTAATTATTCATACAATAAAAAAAGTTCAAATAATATCAAAAGAAATAAAAATTTATTTATATAATTTTGATCATGATAATATCAATAATAAAATTCAATTAAATTTAAAAAATTTCAATTATAAAAATAATAAAAAAATAAATTTAAAAAATTTAAAAAATAAATATTAAATTAGTTTAAAAAAGGAATAAATATGTAAAATTAAACATTTAAATATTCTTAATTATTTCTTAAAAATATAATATTTTAAATTTATTATTATTTTTCTGAAAGTTTAAATAATTTAAAAAATTCTTAATTTAAAAATTAGATTTTCTCATATAATAATAATATAAATAAAAATTTAAAATATTATTTTTATATAAGAGACTCTTAATCTTTTAAAATTATTTCTATATATATCATTTATTAAAAAATAAAAATTATAAGATATATTAAAATTAATGAAAAACATAAATAAATAAATTTTAATAAAATTTTTATTCTTTTATAAAAGTTTTCAAAAAAAATTTAAATTAATATATTTAAAAAAGATTAAAATCATTTTCAAATTATTTAAATTATCTAATATAGAAAAGATTAGATTTTATTATTTATTATAAGAAAAAGAACTATAAGAAATTACAAAAAAATATAATCATAGGATTTGAAATTA
>NW_021319667.1:298981-302637 GCF_001605985.2 Dendrobium catenatum | reverse complement strand
ACTTAGGCTTAACAACCTAATTACTAGACTCAACAGACGATTTACCTCTAATTTGAACTAATCATCCGGGACGATCGTGAGATCATCCAGGATGATCAAGCTAATTTTGAATCGTCCAAACCCCCATTCAGGGCGATGTTCAGTACGATAGTCCACAATTTGTACTGATCGGCCAGGACGATATCCATATCGTCCTGGATGATAATGTCGGTCCTTAAAATTCTATTTAAAGGATTTGATTTTTCTCATGTAAGAGACCTTAAGTGTTGCTATCTTGACCTAATAGAGACTTAGGAGAGGGAGAGGGAAAGAGAGAGAGAGAGAGAGAGAGAGAGGAACTTATGAGGGGGAGTTTGTGAGAGGGTTCACAAGGTTACTCCAAGCAAGGTTCCAAGTCATCTTCTCCGGTCTTCGTCCTTTGTTCTTGGGAGGTTCTTGGGAGGTCTACTTCAGCAAAAGTTTCGTGTTCTCTACCCGCTTCAGAAGGAAGCAAAAGGAGTCGGTTCTCTGCCCGCGTCAGGAGGAAGCAAAAGGAGTTCGTTCTCTGCCGCATCAGGGTTGGTGAAAAGGAGTCGGTTGCAAAGGCTCTCCGCTTAGCTGTGGGAGATAAAGGAGAGACACTGACTTAGTGCAATAGCTAGAGGGCGCCTCTAGAGAGTGGACGTAGGTCAAGTTGACCGAACCACTATAAACCCTTGTGTTCTTTTTACTGCTTACGCATTTTAATTTTTCACACTTATTTTCTGTGTTAATTTTGGTTTGTTCTTATTATGATTTGATCTAAGAAAGAGTTTTTAAAATGCCAATTCCCCCCCCCCTCTTGGTTAGCCTTGGGCAAGTTCTCAACGGCTTAACATCCCTAATGAACTTTCAAGTGGTATCAGAGCGGGACTCATAAAAACTGAGTTTGAAAACTCTTTGAATTTTGATCCATGGCTAACTTATGGAATCATAATACAACGGAAGGATATTCTATTACACAACCACTTTTGTTTGACAATCTACCTTTTGATTTTTGGAAAACTCGCATGTCTACTTTTTTACAATCAACTGATTATCACATGTGGATGCTTATTAAAGAAGGATATTCTCCACCTTCTCGTGAACTTAATGGAATTAAAACTGAAGTGTCTTTTACTGAATGAACTTTTGATGAAAGAGATTTAGCTCAACTCAATGTGAAGTGTTTGAATTATTTTTTCTGTGCTTTAAAGTCTGAAGACTACATGCGTGTTTCCACTTGCTCTACTGGAAAAGAGAATTGGTTTAGGTTGTGCATTACTTATGAAGGAACGAATGAAGTTAAGCAATCTCGTTTGAATATTCTCTTGCATGATTATGAACTTTTTTGTATGAAATCTTCTGAATCAATTTCTGATATGTATACAAGGTTTACTCAAATTATAACTTCTTTGCATGCCTTAGGAAGAGAACTTTCAAATTATGAAAAAGTAAACAATATTTTCAGATGCTTGCCTTCCACTTTTATTGCTAAAATTACCGCAATCACTGAATCTAAGGATTTGAACACTTATTCGATTGATAACTTACTTGGCTCACTTATTGCTTACGAGCAAGAGGTGAATCAAGGAAATCTTGATACATATTAGAAAAGAAAGGAGAAAACAGTGGCACTGAAGGCCAAAAACACGGACTCTGACTCTTCCGGGTCTGAAAGCGATGACTTTGCCTTAATCACAAGGTAATTCAAAAGCTTTTTAAGGAAGAAGCAAAAGTATCATCAAAAGTGGAGTAAAGGTAAGGGAAACAAAAATTTAAGAGTTCTAATAATATGGTTTGTTATGAATGCAGGAAGCCTGGACATGTGAATGTTGATTGCCCTACGCTTAAGACTCACACAACCAAGGAAAGGCGTGAGGAGAAACCCAAGTTTATGAAGGAAAAAAAGAGACTTCAAAAAGCATTTTGGGTGGATTCTGCATCTGATTCATCGGAGACTGAACCTGAAGATGAAACAACAAACTTGTGCTTAATGGCAAACGATCATCTTGATCAAGAAGAGGTAAGCTCTCACAAAATGTCTCGTGAGAGTATGTGGTACCTGGACAGTAAATGCTCTCGATATATGACTGGCGATGCCAATCAATTTGTTTTGCTGGAGACCAGGACAGGAGGCAAGGTTACTCTTGGAGACAACACCACCAGAAAGGTGGTAGGCACAGGTATAATTGGTAATTCCAAGAACCTTATGATTGAAAATGTTTATTTGTAGATGGATTAAAACACAACTTGCTCAACATCAGTCAGCTTTGCGACAAGGGCTTAATCATACAATTCTTTACAAATTCATGCATTATAAGTTTAAATAACAACGCTATTTTGCAGGAAAGAGGATCAACAACGTGTACATGCTTGATTTAAATAACATTGAATGCGCTGCATCTTTTTGCTTGAAAACTATTGTTGATAATTCATAGTTGTGGCACATAAGATTATGTCATGCTAGTATGAAAACCCTTAGGAAAGTGACCCAAAAAGGCCTAGTTAGAGGTGTACCCAAACTGAAATTCTCTAAAGACCACCTTTGTGATGCCTGCCAATTGAGAAAGCAATTCCACTCCTCTTTTCACCCCACTAAGGACATTCTCACCTCTAGACCTTTAGAAGTCCTTCACATGGATTTGTTTGGACCCATTAGCACTACCAGCTTGGGAGGGAAAGTCTATGGTTTTATAATTATTGATGACTACTCGAGGTTCACTTGGACTAGATTTATTTCACACAAAAATGAGTCTTTTGAGGAGTTTATAACCTTTTTTACTTGGATTCAGAAAAACCTAGGTTGTGAGATCTTGACCATCCATAGTGATCATGGGGGAGAGTTTTAAAAGGAAAGGTCTGGAGATTTTTGTGAGGATAAGGGGATTAGCCACAACTTCTCAGCTACTAGGACCCCTCAGCAGAATGGGGTAGCTGAAAGGAAGAACCAGACCTTAGTGGAAGCTGTTAGAGCCATGCTTGCTGAGTATTCACTTCCAAAATACTTTTGGGCTGAAGCGGTTAACACAGCTTATTATGTGTTGAATAGGGTGAATGTTAGAGCCAAACTAGATAAGACACCCTATGAGATCCTTAAGAGTAGGATACCCAATCTTTCCCACATTCATGTCTTTGGTTGTAAGGTTTTCATTCACAATAATGGGAAGTCTCACTTAGGAAAATTTGATCCAATATCTGATGAATGAGTGTTCTTGGGATATTCTAGTGTTGGGAAGTCTTTTAGGGTGTTTAACAAGAGAACTTTGATGGTGGAAGAAACTACTCATGTAGTATTTGATGAGTCTGATCCTAGAAAGCCTAAAGTTGAGGATGATGATGATGTTGGAGAGATTACCACTAGAGTAAAAAATCTGGAGAAGGGAGTAGAATACCAAAACATTGAAGGAGTAGGAGATGTTACCCAAGGAGTAAAAAATATAGATTTGAAGGAAAGGGTTGGACCTTCTCACACCTTGCCTAGAGATTGGAGATACTCTACAAGTCACCCCAAGGATTTGATCTTAGGAGACCTTTTTGATGGAGTTAGGACTAGACATGGACTTAGGAAGGAAGTGAACGCCTCTGCCTTTATCTCAATGACTGATCCCACCAACACAAACCAAGCCCTTACTGATGAGTTTTAGATTTTAGCCATG
>NW_021319667.1:147283-298881 GCF_001605985.2 Dendrobium catenatum | reverse complement strand
TTGAACAATATTGTTTGGAATCATCAAAACTTCATAAGTTGCAAAAATGTAATGCATGTAAATAGCAACTATCTTAACAGTAAGGTGGATAGAAAAAGCACTTTTGAAACTTGTCAATTCATATGACAATCTTTGGTCTCATGGTCTAGTAGAAAGTAAAACTCTGTTGCACTTTCCACTGCTGAAGCTGAGTACATTTCCTTAGGAAGTTGTGTGGCCCAAGTCCTTTGGTTGAAACAACAAGTATTGGATTTAGGCTTACCTATAGGCACCATCTCAATTTTTTGTGAAAACACTAGTGTCATTTGTATCTCTAAGAATCCTATCCAACATTCAAGGACTAAGCACATTGAAATTAGATATCACTTTATTAGAGACCATGTGACAAAGGGGGACATTGAGTTACACCATGTGACAACTGAGAATCAACTGGCTGACATCTTTACTAAACCACTGGCTTTTGACACTTTCAGCTCTTTAAGGATCAAATTGGGTGTGATTGACATAAATGCATGAACTTGATCTTTTTACTTGCGTTTCTTTTATCTTTGTTCTTTTTCTTTTTTTTCTTTTTGCTTTTCTTTTTGCTTTTCTTTTTGCTCTTTGTTTTGTTGTTTCTTCTTCTTTGCTTTGTTTTTTTGTTTTTGTTTGGATTATTGTGCTTTCATTTTTATTTTAGATTTGGTTTTCAAAATCATTGCTGAAATGATATCGTATGTCTTGTCTTTGCTTTTAAAAATTTATAGTCAATATTTTACATCTCTTAACTATTTAAGGGTAAAAATATACCGTTGATTATATCTCTTTCTCTAACCTGTTTTAGTGGCACAGTTTTCTTTTCTAATCAAAAGTCTATCTCAAATTAATGAATAAAGTATGCAATTAAGATTTTTTCTAACCTTGCTACAGTAAATCTATCTTGTATTTATAATGATCAGAGTCTTTATGTTACATCAAGATTCCTCGTTACCCTTGTCATTACATTTCTTCATACGATTATTGATTTTGTTTTGTGGATTATTCTTCCCTATATTAGAGAGTGGGTTTTTCTTCTCTAATATATAGAAGATATATTCACAACTAAGATTATTTAAGAGATTTTGAAAGAGAATTTAGCTTGCAAAAATGAGAAAAAAAATTGGTCAATGATGCCAAAAACAAAAGATGCGCAATGAACGCCAAATTAAAAAAAATACACAAAGTGTATTAACAATCAAAAGATGCACAAAGTGCCATTCAAATTGATAAGAGGCATAAAATGAGCCCACCAAAAGCAAGCTCTCCTCTCTTTTCAAATCTTTTAAAACTTAAAAGTTTTCATGTATCACTTGATAAAATCAAAGGCTTGGTTTCGACTGTTTTGCGATTGTGACAAATTTACTTTGATACATTATTCTATAAAGATATTTTTTCTGAAACCAAGTGGTGAACGGATCCTCTTTTTCATATCCAATTAAATTTTTGAGTTAGGTCATTAATTTCAAAAGATGATTCTACCCTAAAAGAAAGTCCGAGCTAAGGGTAACCATGATCGAATATTCTACCATTTTTTGGATTTTTGATGTTGCTAACTCATTAACTTACAAATTGTTAAAATCAATCACATGGAATACTACATCATGCTCATGCCTTGGTTTATCAAAAAAAAGGGATTTGTTTACTTTGTTTCTTAGTTTCATCCTCCTTTTTGAGATGTCAAAAGGGGGAGTGGTAGGTTTGAACTTTTAATCTGAATCTTGAAAGCCTTTCTATTTTTACACTACTATTTTTGAAATAATCGTCGGAGTGTTTGCCATCATCAAAAAGGGGGAGATTTTTACAGATTTGGTTTCATGAATTATGGTTTTGATGATAGAAAATAATACGACTTCCTTTTTCTACTGACATTTCAAGGCCAAGAGATCAGACGACAAACAGAACCAGCTCAAGATTGGGTAGATTAGGGTTGAGTCAGTTTATAACTTTTCTTTTCCCTTTCTTGAGTCAATTGTAATCTTTGAAGTGTCTGATGCTAAGTAAGCCTACACACACACTTGAGTGATTCTTTTCTTAACTTATTTAGAATTTTTGTTTTTACTCACATCGTCCCAGATGATATTTATATCGTCCAAGACGATCGGGTTTAAAACAGAAACCCTGATCAGGACTCCTAGTCAAGGCAGTCGTCATTAAGATATCGGCCAGGACGATATGCTCAAAATAGAAAGAATTCTCCGACATGATTTATTTAGACATTCTTTATTTTTGGATATCGGCCAGGACGATCGTGTATTGTCCTAGACGATTTGATACAATTATGCCTAAATTGATCAGATAATTAAGAAAAGCAATTAAGGATGATTGATACGATCACATCATCCGGGATGATATCAATATCGTCCGGGACGATCAGTTCAAAAACCTTAGCTGCTTCTGGATGATCAACATCGGCCAGATCATATTCAGGGCGATGTTCTGGACGATTTACCTCTTATTTGAACTAATCGTTCGGGACGATCGTGGACGATCAAGCTAATTTTGAATTGTCCAGACCCCCATTCAGGGTGATGTTCAGTACGATAGTCCACGATTTGTATTGATCGGCCAGGACGATATCCATATCATCCTTGACGATAATGTCGGTTCTTAAAATTCTATTTAAAGGATCTGATTTTTCTCATGTAAGAGACCTTGAGTGCTACTGTCTTGACCTAAGAGAGCCTTGGGAGAGGGAGAGAGAGAGAGAGAGAGAGAGAGAGAGAGAGAGAGAGAGAGAGAGAGAGAGAGAGGAACATGTGAGGGGGAGTTTGTGAGAGGGTTCACAAGGGTTACTCTAAGCAAGGTTCCAAGTCGTCTTCTCCGGTCTTCGTTCTTTGTTCTTGGGAGGTTCTTGGAAGGACTACTTCAGCAAAAGGTTTGGGTTCTCTGCCCGCTTCAGGAGGAAGAAAAAGGAGTCGATTCTCTGCCCGCTTCAAGAGGAAGCAAAAGGAGATGGTTCTCTGCCGCACCAGGGTTGGTGAAAAGGAGTCGGTTGTAAAGGCTTCTCCGCCTAGTTGTCGGAGCTAAAGGAGAGACACTTACTTAGTGCAATACCTGGAGGGTGCCTCCAGGGAGTAGACGTAGGTCAAGTTGATCGAACCACTATAAACCCTTGTGTTCTTTTTACTGCTTTCGCATTTTAATTTTTCGCATTTATTTTTCTGTGGTGATTTTGGTTTGTTCTTATTGTGATTTGATCTAAGAAAGAGTTTTTAAAATACCAATTCAACCGCCCCCCTCTTGGTTAGCCTCGGTCTAGTTCTCAAGGGCTTAACATCCCTAACGAACTTTCAATTTCACCACTCTATTGTGGCAGAGAACCATAACTCTTTTACAGGTAGAGAACCTTAACTCTATTTTTACCCTCCAAGTGATGGTCACAGAATCACAACTCTATTTTCACCCTTGAGGTTATGGTTAGAGAGCCATAACTCTATTTTTACCCTCCTAGTGATGATCAGAGAACCACGACTCTATTTTACCCTCCAGGTGATGGTTAGATCTTTGATGAAGAACGTCTTCTCCTGAGCCATAGAGAATTCAGGCAGACACTTATAGATTCTAGGCAAGATTCTTTCTTGGAGAAACCTTGTGAATACCCTCACAACTTCTCCCTCTAAAAATCTCCCTCTCTTCTCTCACAATGCTCTCCTTCTTCTCTCCCTCAATGCTCTCTCTCCTGAAGTCTCAACAACCAAAGATTTTTTTAATATAAGTATTAAAAAATGTTAAGTTGTGGGCTTCAGGACCGTAATTTTTAAGAGATTCATCTTCTGTTTATACAGTATAATACACATATTGTATCGTACGATCAGTGTAATTCAGACTCATCCAGCAAGGTCATGTAGATGAACTGCTCAACCTTTATAACATTTTATATATTATGATCCAAACATCATACAATACAAATTATAGAAATTCTTTTTATTCATTTAGGACGATCCTTGGGATGGCCAACTTCGTACACTGTCGATCATCTAGGACTGGACATCATATAATACGATCGGTATAAAATTTATAGATTTTATTCGATATGATCTTTGAGATGACCAATTTCATATACAAGAAATAGTACAGTACAAACTATATTATATAGTATGATTGATCACAATAATTTTCAATGTTTTGATTGTCTAATATCAAGGGATTAATTAAGAAAGATTTTAATTAAGGTGTATAATATGATCCAAATCATACTATATGATCAACATATAATTAGTATCTTTCTTATCTGTAGTGGCTAGTGTTTTGATAGAGCATAACATATAGTACAATATGAATTAAAATCATATAGTATGAAATAGGATCGTACATTATGAAGCCAAAATCATACAGTACGATGTACTAAAAAAAATTCTCTCAAAAAACATTTTTCTCTCTCCCCCTCTATGTGTGCAAGGTTACTCAGCAATGAAATCTACCCAATTATAAGATACGACTCAAGAAATGAAAAAATACATAATAAAATGAAAACTAACTATAAACCTAGTCTGCCCAGTTTTGAGCTGATCAGAATTGCAAGTGAATGATTGACTGATTTCCTAAAATGTTAATACACACAAAATAAAATAAAATATCATAGAAATAGGAGAAAGTAGTAACAGAATTATGGTGCTTGGATCAGATTTACAATAGATAATTTGAATAAATAAAGCATTTTAATTCATAATTTAAAAAGCTTAATAATTAACTAATGTATATCACTTAACTTATTTGCAGGTATTGAATTTAAAAACTAATACTTGACTACTAAATTGAAGAATAAGTAATTGAGTTTAGAAAAAAAATGGATAGCTTAAATTAGGAAGATTATAATAAATTTAAATATAAAATCAGCGACCTTATTAAATCTTTATATTAAATTCATTAGGATTACAAGAGGATGAAAGTGAAATTGATATTTAAAATTATTAAATATGTACTATATAAATATCAAAAAAGTGAAAAATCATAAAAGAAAATATGAAAAGGAAAAAAGATGTGTGCATTAAAAAATTTGTATTTATTGAAGCTAACGTCCCAAGGCATCCTAATATTTAAATTAAATAGGAAAAGAAAAGTGAACTTCAAATTTAACTACAAATTCAACTAACCCGTAAGGAATATAGTATTCATTTTTTAAATCAGAAGTAAATTTTTCACACACTCATAGTGTATAGGTTCAATACAAGCAATATTAAGGGTGACTAATTGGGATAATTATTATGACCTTTCAAATTATAATTATAACTTTATTCATTCTAAATTACTTTTAAAGTGTGATATATTATCTCATATTTTAGTACTTTTAAATTATCAATTTTTTACTTTGGTTATTATGTTAATCAATATTTTATTTCACCATTACTTGAGGAAAAGAAAGAGTTTAAGCTAGGGAAACTTATTAAGTGTAATTTGTGCACTATTTATTATGCTAAAATTTAGTGAAATTTTATTATATTAGCTATATGTTTGTATATGAATTATTCAAGAGAAGGTAAAAATTCACAAGTGCTAAATGAGCCCCGCATCACCAAAAGTATATGCTCCACATTATTATCATCTATAATGCCTAGTGCAAGATTAAGACATTGAAGCATCGGTCACTCTAGAATTTAGGAAGAACAGGATTGTGACAGAGCCGTGGTCAATGTCATAGCGCATATTAGTGCCGCTATACAAAATATCAGCACCACAACATTTGAGTCTTAGGAATTTAAGCGTTAGAGAGGAGATCTTCATAATATCGCAACACTGGATTATACTTTCAAGTACTGCAACACTTAAATTTTATAAGTCGTGATGGAGCAATAATAAAAATGAGGATTCATGCCAACTCAACCAAAAGATGCGCTCATTTGACCATTAACTATGCTAGGTCAGCCCAACACCCAATAGAGAAAGCATTGCAGTATAAAGGTGCTAGTTCATTTTATACCATCGCGGTGCCACCATGTCGAGTGTTATGATAATTTTTCAGTTCTTTTATTTAGGGAGTTTAGTCATTCTAAATGCAGTTTTATACTTTTGAGTGTCTTCCTCTAGTTCTCCCTTAGAGTAAAGTCTAAGTGTAACAATCCAAATTTTTGAAAATAATTGAAATTGAAAAAAAATATGAATTCATGTTTGAATTGAAATGTAGCAGAGAGCAAGGGAGAAAGCCAATTTTTAGTAGTCAAATCTCTTTGCCACTTTTATAAAATTTTATCATATCATTATAGATGAATTTAATTCTATCTCTTTTTTTAATAATTTAATTTTAACTATTTGATTCTCTCCATAATTAATTTTATTATATTTTCCTTGAATTTATTGAACTTTTAACATATAACATTTTGTATTTTATCGTACTAATTATCTTGAATATTTTGACTGCCACATTTATTAAATTTCACTAGGTAAAATAGAAGTTAATGTATTTTATATTATTTTCTATTGAATGAATAACTAATATTTTTATAGTAAGCATACTATTAATATAAGCATTAAAAATGAATATGGATATGTGGTTGAGTAATAGTTGGTCGCTATTATTATTATAGTGCTCTGATAATAATATGTATAAGTACAAGTAAAAGCTGGTTTCACTGAAATTTGTTGGAGACTAATTGACCTATACAAGATGATGGGCTGATGAGATTTTCTTTAAATACTATGATTTGGTGTTATCTTCTACTAATTCATATGATACTGATTGGGAGTTAAAAGGAGCTGGTTACTATGTTAATGGGCAAAATGTGATGAATCTGTTTAGTAAGTCAACAAGATACTTATACTAATTACTATTACTATTAAAGTACCGTTTAAACTATGACTTCTTACTTAATTGGTGTGACTACCAAAATGTATGGTATTGATTCATTATTAATATTATTATATGATTTTACTATTTTACAATTATTATTTATTAATTTACTATCATTGAATGAATTTATTATTACTACAATACTTTACTATTATTTCCACTTATTTTACTAATGATAATGTACTGATACTATTATTGGTGCGGACGTTAATAATATTCAATACTACTATTAATTCACTATATTGATACTGATCATGTGATATATTCAGTATGTAATTAAGATACTGATTTAATACTGATATAGAATAATTATATAACATATGTACATCATTATAGGATTTTACTATATTAATATGATTTTGACAATCTTTACTGATATTTTGGTTATATCACTCTATACGATTTATTTACTAATTGATAGTAATAATGTGATAATTTCTTTATCAATTCAACACCCATAATGGTTTATAGGATTCCCCATCGTAATATCATATTGGCTTCCATACCATATTATTTAAATATTTATAGACTTTATTATTACTGCATGTGTGTTTTACTATTTATGCATCGATTCTTGAGCATATGACTATTAGTATTATGAATTGATTGGCGGCATGCATTTTATTTTCTTTACCGTACTGGGAGTCAATCATAAGATTGGATAATTAGCAAGGATTTTTAGCTCATTATATGTGGTTTAACTGATTTCATGTCATGGCAAAGGATCAATATGTAAGATTGATCTGGATCCTTTTGGTTTAGGTTCTTATTATTTTAGTTATTCTGTTTTACTCAAGACGGAGTAGCTATGATATGATTATATAGACCCTGAGTAGTATATGTAATCTTTAGAGCCAAGATTATATATATATATAACATATAGTAAATACTAATGTAGATTCTTACCTTGAATTGTATTAGAGATGCTTTAAATATCTTTCATTCTTAATTTAATGCATATAATGGTCATGTGTTTAATTAATATCTAGTGTGATATATTATCTCAACGGAGGAATATTGGAATAAAATTTCTTAAAGAATTCATGTTATTATTATTCGACAAGTTTTACGATGGCAGTCGACTACCTAACGCAACCCTCCACTTTTCTCATCTAGGACTTGGGACCTGGCAACGGTAGTGTTAAAGGCTTGATGTTGTTGTTGTTGTTGTTGTGGAGGAATATTGGAACAAATATGAGTATTAAAATAGAATGTTGGCATACCTATGCATGGGATGTTAAACCTTATAGGTTCTATGGAGATATTATAATTGTAGAAAGGCTGTAAACCTCCCTTTTTACCCCTACAAACTCAACAGAAATCTATGAATGCAAATACTCTGATCCACATCTAAATTAAGAGTCTCATTAGGAAAAACTATATTGTTTTACATTCATTATTGCAAAATATTTTATTTTCATTAGTATCCAATTTTCTTGCAAGTTTCATATAAATGGCAAAAACTCAAAAACAGCCATTTTACTTTCACTGGTATAAATCGCGCATCTATAGTAAACAGTAGTAGTTTAGTTGCAATTAAACAGAACACTTCCTCATGAACACTTCTTCATGGGATCGAGACACTTCTCTAAGTGAGCTCATTGATGAAGGTAGGTGAGTGATGTCCATAATTCTCCTTGGGCAATAGATTTATCAAGTTAAAGCAAAGCTCAATTAGCTTGAACTATACAATCCCTCTTAGGTGAAAGGGTACATAAAGATAAAATGGTCTTCTTTATCTCTAAATATTTTATATAGTGGTCAAGACGGGGAAAGAGGCCTTTTTTATCTACCTTCTTCGGTGGCTCTTCCTCCAAGCGGATCACTATTGTTGTATTGTCAACTTCGCCGTTGGATTATGATGTCTTAATAATTACTCTTGCAAGTTACTGTTGAGATAAATCCTCTGCTTCATCTTCCTCCACCTCTTTGCTCCTTATCCTCCTATCTTTTGTTTATCCTTCTAACGGTCTTTGGCATACTTAATTGAAATCCATCAAGTGTTTTCTAACATTGAGAACTCAAAGAAATAATGAAATTTATAATATATATATATATAATAGATTTTAATTTGTTTTTACTGCCATGTCTTGCATACAGAGAATTAGACAAAAGATAGAACTTGACTGCATATCTACTTTCTCGGATTTTCAAATAGTGAAATATTTCTGTTTTTGGATTTATTTGAAATCATTGTTTGGTCTGTACAGGATATTTGAGATTGAGTTGCTTTCTTAATTATCTAAAGCCACGCGTGATACAGAAACTCTTTACAATCCCCTCCAGTTCGTATTTAACTCCTAGAACTTGACATGATCAATTCTAAGTCTGAGCAGAACTCGACAAACACTGGAATCAGAGTTACAATTTATTGTTAATTTGAGAGTGATCTGATACAGACAGACCTATGAACCTCTAATTTAAGTTCTATGTTTTATATTCTTGGATTTATATGCTTTCACTTATATACCAATTTGGTAAATGAGTTTTGACCTGCATGAATCTACATTTTCTCCAGTACAAATTTCATGATCCAGTTATTCACGCAATAGTTTTCACGGATTAATCCTTATCTCCAAATCTGACTTTTAACACGGACAAAAACAATTTGAAGATCACAATACATTTTTTACTACTATGAAAAGTAGAAAGGCAAAACGAGCTTTTAAGGTAAATATTACAGCATGCAGATAGCTAACATTCGCAGTCAAGCAAGAGCATAAACCTTGGGTGTTCTAAAAAAAAGTAAATTTAAAATACAATCTTTGATAATTTAATTTAAAATGATACAGGGACATATCAGCTAAAGATAAAATTAAGAACATAAGAAGAAATACTTAAACGGGAGTTCCACAAGCCTAAAAACCTAGCTCAGTCTTTTTTAATATAGCTCCAAGATACATCGTACCCTCTATGCGCCATTGATGATTTCATTTTCACCTTGCGCATCAAGATGATGGAAATGTCAAAACTCAACCACTGCGACCTTCTTAAGACGGCACTGCAAACAATGGGAAAGAAAAACGTTATGCCGTCAAAATAGTGTTTCACACCAAAAATTTTAAGTTAATCAATGTGGAAGGCGATAGACTGTACTTGAATTTTTAAAGTTGTGAAGGAATTAATAGCATAAACAAATATAGAGACTAATTTTTCAATTACCGGAATGCCGTATAAAAAGCCTAATGTCCAAAAGTTTAAAATATATCACAAAGATCAAGGCTACTATACTGAAGATTACAATCTTCAAGGCTCTTTATTGGAGAAGTTAGTCAATGAAGATCATTTCAAAAGAGTTCTTGGCTCAGTTCTGAGAGGACACAACACATGCTGAAGACTAGCTAATAAAAACAACCTAACGCAACACCTAAGAATTTCATTCAAGCTACCAATGGGGGGAGCTGGTCGTAGTAGCTTGGCACTAGAGATGTAAATGAGCCGAGCCGGCTCATGTTCGAACTCAACTCGTTAATGAGTCGAGCTTATCGAGCTACGAGTTCAAGCACGTATATCATACGAGCTCAAGGTCAACTAGGCTAAAGCTCTTAAGTGACGAGCCGCTCATTTAAACTAAAATACATCAAAAATCTAATTTTAAAATAATATAATAAAATACATACTAAATATTTTTAATTATTTCACGAGTTAAGTTCGAGCTTTCTTAACAAGCTCAAATAAATATTTTTTATTATTTCACGAGTCAAGCTCGATCTTTCTTAACAAGCTCGAGTAAATGAGCTTAAGCTTAAGCAATCGAGCTTACCTCGACCCTAATAATTTTCAAACAAGCCGAGCTTGAGCTCAAGCTCAACAAAAGTTAAACAAGCTTTAGCTTGATTAGGCAGATACTCAACTCGACTCTACTCATTTACAACCCTACTGGGCACTCCAAATCTAAAATAGCCCACTATGTTTAAAGTTCATGCCTCTTCCCCTATTGCCTGTGCAATTTTATTGTTAAAAAAAAAAACCTTGAACTCTCACCTTCCCAAAAAGTACCATGACAAAGATTAAATAGGACAAATGAACTTAAAAGTCAAACCAGTGTATATAGCTAAAAAAAATGAGTGACTGATGGTACATCTTTAAAAAAACTGGCGAAGTCAACAAACAGTTCCATATTTGTAACTTCATGAATTTTATTTTACGTTCTTTTATTTAAAAATTAAATAAATTTAAATCACATAAATGAACAAATTGAATATTGGGCACTTACTCTATGAACAATTGAACATGCATGTTTATTTTTTAACAATAAATAAGTACAAACTCAATAAAATAACTATTTAATGCTGGCATAGGTGCTTATTATCTGATAACTTAAGCTATCTTGTTTAAAATTTCTTTTATCATGTCCACTTCAAATATTATATATACTCTTAGAAGTACAAGTACTATGAAAATAAGAAGCAAATAGCTAGGGGATAGATTAGTATCTAATTTTCTTGCTTTATTAACATTTGAACTTCACAAACCATTTCAAATGATACTGATTGAATAAATCATGTCTATTTTATAAAAATATTATCAATATAGTTCAATTCAGTAATACGGTTAATTGTTTAATTCAGTAGCATCCTAGACATAATTAGTTGAGCTCAATTAAAACTAATTATGCAACTAGAACTCAATAAAAAATAAATAAACTTGAACTAGATTTTAAACTTTGGCATTGTTCAATAAGAAACAAAATTAACGGAACTTGTACTCCACTCTCGAATCATCTCATTTCTACAAAATTATACAGGTAAAAATATTTTATTCAAAAAAAGTTTAGAAAAGGCAACTTACTGTATGTGGACGTATCAATTTGTTCAGGCAACTCCTTAATGTCTACCTCAAATCTAGCTTGGACCTGCAAAATGGTAAAATGTTGTAAGGTTGCATATTGCCGTGTACAAATTCAATGATTACACCACAAGGGACAATCTCTGACCTGATTAAGAACATCTGAATCAGATGCTGATGAGACAAAGGTTATAGCCAACCCCTTGGTGCCAAATCTACCAGCTCTACCAACCTGTACAATGCTTTGTTAGGCAGCCATCCTGTCATGGGATGAATAGCTTGCAACTTGGTATAAAATCATACCCTGTGCAAGTAAGTGTCAGCAGAATCTGGCATGTCATAATTAATCACAATGTTAACACGCTCAATATCAATTCCCCTGCCAACAAGATCGGTTGCTACAAGAATCCTTTTATGTCCTTCCTTGAAGCCCTTGTACCTTGTCAACCTGCAGAACTCATAAATATATACCATCTATACTTGCAAAGAATATCAATATGAAACATATAAATAAAAATAGAAACAATCCTAAAGCTGTATCCTGGGGTTTGGACAGGTACAAGAAACTGGATGGGTAATAATTATGCGCAAAACAATTTCTGAAGAAGTTACACAAAGGAGCACAGGGAGGCGACAGCAGAAAAAGAGATTAACCATCTCCCACAGCAGGCATTACATAGGATGGCACAGCTTTGGGATCATTGAGGAAACCTCACCGATTGGATACTGAGTTAAAATGTTTGCATATGATTCCAGTTGGACAGGAGGATCAATTGGTAATCTCAAATTTATAATGCAAACATTAATATGATATATTATTTTATATTATTCAAATGGGAATCTTTAGAGATATGTTACTCTGGTAAAAGCGGCCACATTGTAGTTGGTACAAACTGAAAATGTTAACATCAAGTGACTGAAGACTAAATGGTAAACTGGCATGTCACGATAAACTAGCATTAAAAAAATATAAGTCTTCACTAACCACTCCTAAACCCTTTTCTACTCTATCAACAAAACATCAAGCCTTTATCCCACTGTGGTCGGCAAAATGAATCCTTTCTCTCCATTGTGCCCTGTTAAAAGTTAAATTCACATTTAAATCTAATAAAGAATGTTCATTTCTAATATTTTCTAACCAAGTATTTAAGTCTACCTCTACTTTTCTCAACATAAGTCAAATCTAATACATCTACTTTCCAAACCGGGTCATTGGAAGGGTACCATTTCATATGACCAAACCATCTAAGGCGACTCTCTTTAATATTATCTTCCACTACTCCAACCTTTTCATGCATATGCTTATTCCGTATCTTGTCTCTAAGAGTAAATCCACTCATCTACCTAAGAATCCTCATCTCTGCAACACTTAACTTAATATTATGCTACTCTTTTAATGGCCAACATTCTGAACCATAAAGCATTGTAGGTCTAGCCACCATCTTATAGAATTTTCCCTCAAGTTTGAGGGGGGCTTTACTATCACACAACAAACCTAATGCATTCCTCCACTTCAACCATCCAACTTGAATTATACTAATAATATCCCCATCTATTTCACCATCACTCTAAACAATAGACCCAAGATATCTAAAACATGTACTCTTATTAATGACTGGATCACCCAAAGTCACAATCTCCTCACACAAACTATTATTACTAAAATTACACTCCATATTTTCAGTTTTAGATCTACTCAAAAGAAAGCCTTTAGACTTTAAGGTTAACCTCCATACAAGTTTACTTTCAACTCCCTCTGTAATATTATCAACAAGAAGAATATCATCAGCAAAAAGCATACACCAGTGTAGAACCTCTAGCAAATGTCTAGTGAGAACATCCATGACTAAACAGAAAGATAATGAATATTCAATAATACTTTAGAAGTCAATTCCATACCTTTCTTCCTGTGACATGCCAGAATGAATGCAGATTGAAGGGAAGTTGCACTCAACTAGCAACTTGTTCAGCTCCGCTGCTCTGTTTACGCTTTTAACAAAAATTACAACCTGGTTGAAGTCCAAAGCATCCAGAAGATCATTCAGTTTGCGATTCTTCTCTAACTCGCTCAGTTTGATGTAGTGCTGCATAAGAAGATAAAAACACAATGAATGATAGAAGTTTGATATTGATACAAAGCTAAAGTCAGTCTGGCTGAAACCTTTAATACCTGAACTAGACCATGCAGGGTCAGTTTTGCTTCATCATCTACATATATTTCCATTGGCTGTAAGGGTACAAATGAAAAACCGAAAGGATTAAAATAGCATCCTCTGGCAAACAAATTGTGCACCAACTAGCACCAAAAACCGCTACTACCTATGACGCACAAAGAAATATTACGGTGATGCGTACATGGCACAACATGGCATGGCGACACCACATAGTTGTAACATCACCTACTATGACCACAATATTCTCTTTTATAAATAACTAATATAAAATATGTAATTAAAATACTTGGATACTAATATTTCTGCTAAAAGCAACAAAACATAAAATATATTATTTGTTAATAAATAAAGAAATGGCCTACCCATTACAACAAATAAAAAAGAAAAAGTATTTCTTCATAACATTATATAATATACATATCAATAGCACACAATGAATTGAATAGATAAGCGTGGGGTGCCAAAAATACCACATTACTTGTATGGGAAATAAATCATAGCACATCACCCCCACAACACACTATTTTGTTGCAACTCGAGCTCCCAAATTTATATTTTTGATTATAACAAACATTATTGATTGCATCTTTATGTCTCATAGTATTTCTAATACACATTTGTTTTTTTGTGTACTAACATCTCAGGTACATGGAGCATTCAATGAAGATGAAGAGCTCAAGATTGGGTAGAATAGGATATGCTGAAAGAGTTTGTAATTTTCATTTATTTATTTTCTGATTTCTTGAGTCCGGTCCTATAAGGGTGTATGCTAGCCTTGTGATCGTGCACACACACAGTCAGGGAAGTGAGGTAGTGAGAAATTAGAATAATAATTTTATGAACTAATCATATTATACGATATGTATCATACTGTATGATCAGCTTATCGAAAAATCATTAAAACGGCAAATTATGATAATTCAAACAATTTGAATAATTGTATTGTACGATACAGATTGTACAGGACGATCAGTTAAAATCATGATCTTCGCCACCAATCATAATTTAGGCAATATTTTGAAATACAAATTATGTAATCGTATTGTATGATAGGTCTCGTACTATACGATATAATTAACGTTGCCTAAATTAATTCTGTAATTAAGGATCAAATTTGGATTAATTTTTCCAGTAAGATCGTATTGTACGATTGGATAAATCATACTATATGACCCGATCTTTGCATGGGAAGATATTTTATCATCACTAATCGTACGGGTGATAATCCAATTTGATTGTACTAATTGTACTGGACAATTGATCATATCATACTGGACGATTAGCTCAAATACTTGAACTGGTCGTACAACTCCTTACTCTTCGTACAGCTAACAAGTATATATTGAACTAATCATACTATACGATCCGGGATCGTACTGTACGATCAGAGACAACAAAATTGAGTTTTAGGGTTTCATAAATGATGCAAGCAAAAATTTGGAAAAAGCCCCAAATTTTTGCAAGCAAAAACTAAACCTTCCTAGGAAATAGAAAATTACATAAAATATACCCAAAAAGACAAAAAACAGCAATTGAACCAAAAACAACTTCACTTTTATAAAATAAAAGGACTTACAAACTTTGACACTTACAAACACAAACATAAACAATTACCTTACAACTCTTGACAACTATAAAACACCTAAAACTGCATTTCCTTTGCTTGAGAAGAGAGATACAAACGGAAGGGTCGGATAGAAGAATGAGATAAGAAGCCCGAGACGAAAGATAAGAGGACAAGCTCGCAAGCTTCCAAGAAGGAGAGGAAGAAATGGAACAAGCTCTCAAGCTCTTCCAATCCTCAGGTTTTGCTGTCCAAAAATCACATTATAACAACTTTTTAACATTTCAAAACATCTCCAATTTATAAGCAAAAGAAAGAAGTCAAACAACCGTTCCACCT
Source organism: Dendrobium catenatum (assembly GCF_001605985.2). Taxonomy (NCBI): domain Eukaryota; kingdom Viridiplantae; phylum Streptophyta; class Magnoliopsida; order Asparagales; family Orchidaceae; genus Dendrobium; species Dendrobium catenatum. The sequence continues at coordinate 283,214 of NW_021319667.1, read as the reverse complement.
CCAACCAAAACAAATCAAGTTTGGGAAAATAAAAGGCCAAAAGAACCCACAACAGCCCCCAAATTCTACACAAAAAACAGGAAGAAAAGCCACGGGAAACCCAGCCAGCAAGCCACGGGAAAGCAGCCAGAGAGGGACCGGAGGAGCCAACACAGGAAATAGGGCAGAGGGGTCACGGGAAAGCAGCTAGGGAGAAGAAACGAAAAGGCAACCAGCCCACAACATTTGCTCACAAGGAAGAAACCAAAGAGACGCAAGAATAGGAAGAGAAAAGCTCCACTCCACATACCTTTATGAATTTATGAGCAAAGAAGTGCAATAACTCCTCCAAATAATGAGCTAAACATAAGCTCAAGCTTTAATGAGCTAGAACCACTTAATTCCCAATTTTTTAGAACAAAACCAAAGCAACTAAGGACCAAACCATGAGACAACAAAGACCCAAACCAAGAGTTTGTTCTTTGGGCTGCTTGTTGCCTCTTGGTCCTTTGTCCACATGGTTGTGAGAGGGAGTTCCACATGGTTGCTCTGACAAACTTGCACCAAACCGTGAGACCAAAACCAAAACATCAGCTTATCGAAAAAGAGAAGATCTTTGTGGGTTACAAGGGATTGTGAGAGGGAGTTCCACATGATTGCTCTAACGAACTTGCACCTGAGTTCCTCCACGTGTCAATGCTTGTCTTGAAGGAAGCTTTGGGAAGATCTATTTGGTGTCAAATGACTCGGCTAATCCGCAGCATCGGGCGAGTTTAAAGAAATTCCAGGTTCTCTGCCATTACCAGAAGGGTGAAAAAGGATTCCATGTTCTCTACCATCATTAAGAGAGTGAAAAAGAATTTCAAGTTCTCTACCTCACTAGGAGGGTGAAAATGATTACGGTCCTTTGTCGCACCGGGTTGGTGGAAGAGATTTCATAAGAGCTTCTCCTCCTAACTGTGGGGGCTAAAGGAGAGTCACTAAATATTTAGTGTAATAGTCAGAGAGGACTCCAGAGAGTGGACGTAGGTTAAGGTTTAATCGAACCACTATAAATCTCTGTTGTGTTTGTTATGATTTCCTATTTTCTAAATTTTACTTTTTCGCATTTCATTTTTGTGATAATTGCTTGGTGGAAAATTGTGATTGTTATTTTGTTTTGTTGATTAAATTGTCATCACCACTATTATAACTATTGAAAAGTTTATTTGATTCCATATTAGTATGACTAGGGACAGTTCACTTAGGCTCAACTTCCTTATCAAAATTTTATATTTGATTTCTGAAATTTATTTTTAAACTAATAATAATATTTTTTGTCAGTTTTCTTTTGTTTTAATTAGACTTTGCTATGGCAACCATTCCTTATTTTTGATATTTGCATGTGAGATGACCAAATACGGTTGTTATGAGGGTTTTATATTTAATGTTTAGTTTGTTTTGTTTGATTTCCTAATCATTTTCCCATATATATTTCTATTAAGTCTCTATCAGTTTGTGTTTGTTTAAGTTATATTGAAAAGAAATGATTATTTGCATACCTTGTGCTATCCTACTAGGCTTAGAAATCCTCAATTGCATAAAAAAAGAATTACAAATGAACATACATATAATGAGTATACAACAACAACAAAAAAACCTTTATCCCATTATGCAGGGTCGGCACAGATAATGAGGATTTTTAAAAAAAATGATTTGGGAGATAAAAGATAATGATGATCATGATGGAGATGTGATATTTTGTCTTATGATAATGGTCCTTAAGATGATTTTTTTTTTCTAGAGATGAGGACTTGTAAAAAAAACTATTTTTTTTTTAAGTTTGAGTGGTTGAGCAATTAGAGAAAAGAATAAATTTTAAACATTAAAAGAGTGAAGTTTTATTTAAAAATTTAAATGTTTTTTTTTTACTATTGTAATTTAATTTTCAATCTAGTTGTCCTTCATATATGTTCATGCATATTTAGTTGTATCATAGTCCATTATTTAATTTTCAATCTAGTTGTCTTTCATATATGTTCACACGTTTTAGATATCTTGGATCTATTATTTAGAGTGATGGTGAAACAGATGGGAATATTATCAGTAGAAATCAAATTGGATGGTTGAAGTGGAGGAATGCATCGGGCTTGTTGTGTGATAAAAAAGTACTCCTCGAACTTAAAGGAAAATTCTATAAGATGGTGGTGAGGCCTGCAATGCTTTATGGTGCCGAATGTTGGCCATTAAAAGAGAAGCATAATACTAAGTTAAGTGTGGCAGAGATGAGGATGCTCAGGTGAATGAGTGGCTTTACCCTTAGAGATAGGATGTGAAATGAACATATTCGTGAAAAGGTTGGAGTAGCTTCAGTAGAAGATAAGATTAGAGAGAGCCGCCTTAGATGGTTGAGTCATATAAAATGGCGGCCTTCCGATGACCCGATTAGGAAAGTAGACGTATTAGATTTGACTTATGTTAAGAAAGGTAGAGGCAAACATAAAAAGACTTGGTTAGAAAATATTAGAAATGATCTTTCTCTATTAGACTTAAATGAGAATTTGACTTTTGATAGGACACAATGGAGAAAAAGGATTCATGTAGCTGACCCCACGTAGTGGGATAAAGGCTTGATGTTGTTGTTGTTGTTGCTATGCCCTAAGTTATGCACTATAGCTCAATGGGATCTATGCGTTATAGTGCATCATTCACTATTGGAAAATATGCTACGTAGTAATTTCTAATTTGATAAGAGAATAACAAAGAATAAACAAAAATAAAAAATGAAAACCATGGTTGGAGTAAAGCGAGCCAAGAGCATTAGCAATGATATGTGTTTGGAAGAAATGGAAGAGGAAACATTAGCAGTGGATGTAGGATAGGCGTCAAAGGGTACAAATGTTGCAATGCTAAGAAGCTGTGCAAAAAATGACAAAAAAGCTTAAGATGTTGTGAATACATCAGATGGGTGCAAAGTTGATGCGAAGAATAGAAAAAGTGGGCTTCAAGAAATTCGTGAGAAGAGGAACAACAAAGAGAAGCTTATGCCACAAATAAGACATTCGACCAAAATAAATTGCGACACAAAAATGATCAATAAGAGGATCAACTCGTGTACATTCATGTGAAGATGCTGCTAATGATTGAAAAAGTGAAAAAAAAAATAGCATGTGATGAGTGTTGGTAGTTTTAGTGCAAAGTAATGGACCAAATTTTTAACTGAGAATTTGGAAAAAAAAAGTCCTAAATGTTACTGCTTATCCCCTTACATTGGACCGTGTTTGATTGATTTAGACTTGAAACATCTCTAATATAATTCTAAGCATGTCAAATAAGAGTTAGAGCAATGCCTAAAACTAACACAAACACAGGAGATATTTTGAAGATCTGAGTCCTTGACAGCTACAACCCACAGAAACACTAGGCCAAAAGCATAATTTCCTTTCAGCAATGCTTCATAGCGATGCTATAAAATTGTCTGATTTTATAGCTACCAAAAAATTCAAAGTAAAATCGACAGTTTGCTATCCACCTTGGATGAAGGCAATACTGACACAGATGTGAAGTTAGAACAGATCCAAATTCTAAACTCAGGAAACACCTAGAACTTCGAATTCTAAACATACCTACAACTAGCTTTAAACAAGCTCAGCCACCCATACCCTATCTCACCTGAGGCTACTATTAAATCTCAAAGAAGCTGTAACCTAGAACAATGAAAAAAGTTTCAATCAAAGAAAATTAAGCTTTAAAGCTTTCCATTGAGCATTACATCTTGCATGAATTTCTTGCAAACAGGGCGTATTTCCTTGCTGAGTGTGGCGGAAAACATCATAACTTGCTTATCATGTGGAGTCATTTTGAAGATCTCCTGCACATCTCTTCGCATGTCTACAGAACATACAAAATCATAAAATGAGATATCAGAAATTAAACAAACAAAAAGTTCATATGGGAATCAACATGGCCTATAGAGAATATCCAGCAGAACTGCTATTGTGGAGACAATTACCAAGGGACTCTAGCATCTTGTCACATTCATCAAGAATGAAATGTCTCACATTCTTCAAAGAGAGGTCTTTGTCTCTAGCTAGTGCTAGAATTCTTCCTGGTGTGCCAACAACTACATGAGGACATTCATTTTTAAGAATATCCTTGTGCTTTACTATGTGAACGCCTCCATAGAATACTGCAACTTTGATATCAGGCAAATAAGTGCTAAATCTCTCGAACTCATGACATATCTGCAAAATTGCAATTCTGCTATTAATCACAAATGAAAGAGTACACTTGTCCAACAATGCGAACATTGCCAAAGCAGAAAAAAAGCTAATTCACCTATGGAAAATACAAATTGCCATCAAAATAGTGGATTGACACAAACCTGGTACGCCAGTTCTCTAGTGTGACACAAGACAAGTGCTGCAACTTGACCAGCAATTGGCTCAATTTGCTGAAGCGTTGACAGAACAAAAACAGCAGTTTTCCCCATTCCAGACTTCGCTTGGCAGATGACATCCATTCCCAGAATGGCTTGTGGGATGCACTCATGTTGTACTGATGGAGAACCAAAGAAAATTGGAGCGTAGTACCCCCAGTGAGTAAAAAATAATCTTCTGGGACCTTTTTAATTCAAAGGTTTACCATATTCTCCTCCAAATCAGAAATGTGGCAGTAGTGTTTACCTGCAATGTAATATTAAAATAATTAATTTTAAGAGATTAACATTTTTAAATTTTGCATTCAGTGCTGAAGCATCTTAGCACAAAAATAAACAAATTTAAAAGCAAGTTTACTGAACGAAGCAATGTAAAATGCACATTAACAAAATAAGCAATAGTTCTGATTTGAAAACACGCAGCTCATCATCTTGCCATGCATATGCAAAAACCTAAAGCACTATTAGGCTAGCAATAAATTCTGCAAGAAATTTCTTTTCAAAGCAACAGAACTAGCTTTCAGGTAATTGGTGCTTTTTCTAATTTTAACTATTACATTTTGTAGAAAGAAATGGGCCCGATCAACTTCGAAATAATGATTTAGTCAAAAATAAAAATTAAATAATGAAGATTAATTTATTAATAGTGAATCCAATACACAAAGTTATTGTTCAATCCCAGCTTTTGCTCTGTAATTGGATGTTGCTATTGAAAATATCAATAACCATCATAGGAAGTGTTTGCTCACTTTGCCTCTTTGTTTTTTCCCCATGAGCTGCTTTGCATTTCACCAATTGCAAGGAGCATATTAAAATTTACTAGGACATTAAAGCCTCTAAGCTAGCTAATAAGGGATTAACTACAAACTTGGAAATTTAAACACTCAACTTAGTTAAGCTAATTAGGAATGTATTAGCTAATTAGCTATTATTTAGTGATTAGGATGATGTTAGATTAATTAGTCATAGATTGAATACTAATAGCTTTGCTTGGCAAAATATGGATTGATTAAGTGATTATTAATTAATTATTAGTAAAATAATTATTAATTAGTGTTATTAGTGTTATCCTTCATACTCTTCATAAATCAATTTTAAAACTAAACATGTTACCATAGATCTAATTATCTGATACCGAAGTATTATTTTAGGCAGTGGTAGTTGGCTTTATCAAGTCCATAGGGTGTGGAACTTGAAATTATTCACTATCTCTAAGGTGTACTTTGGCCTCATATCCACTTAACAATTTAGTTTCTTTTGTAGGGCAGCTTCAACTCTCACTCATTCTTGTTTGATTACGTGACAGAGGGCTGCAATTTCTTATATTATGTATTTGGTAGATACAATTTTGTAACCCTTAGGTGTGCAGGTTCCAAGGACTGTTCTCTCAGATTGGTTACTGTAGCGACAGATGTTGCAGGCTTTCAGCTATTATAGACGGGAATTCTATAGTTTTAAATTGAAGTTGAAGTAGGCTTTTTACCTTTTGGGATTTGATTAAACTTGACTTGAGTTGATACGATACTAACTACATCAACTAGTGCATGGATACATATTAAGGCATGCAATTAAATAACTTTGATTAAACAAAATTTTTCTTTCCACTATTACATCTTGTTCGATCATGTTAGATGATAAAGTCCTTCAAGTTCGGTACAATTTTAAAGGAAATCATATATTTAAACTACCCGAGGCATATTTTACTTCTTTAAATACCTTAGGTGTTCTTATTTCATCTTCACATAAATTGACATAGGCTTGTTAGTGCTTATGATTTTTGTTCAAATTTGGCCCTATTGAAATGCTATTTATGAAGATTAAACTATAATTGCTTCTTGATTTTAAGTGGTTCTAAATTATTGCAGATTTCATCAAATTATTTCAATCATTTAGTGCCATACAGATATAATTCTAGTATTAATTGTTTACATTTAAAAATAAATAAATTGAGGAATTAATTTGTAACTACTTTGTAAATCCTCTAATCTGGCATGAACACATTGCGCATCATATTCATTGCAATAGAAAACTTCAATTCTACATCAAATTGATAACAGAGCTTATGGTTCCATTACCACATGCACAAAATATGAGAATGTTATGTGTAACAATAAAAAATAATAAGGATAAGATTTGGCTTCAGACAAACACAATGTAACTATCACAAAGTTCAAAGCTAGATTTCAACATTCTATAGGATGTTTGATCTTAAAATTTTTCAAGGTGGATCCATAAATTGGAATATTTATTTTTTAAAACTATAATGTCTTATTCCTAGGGCTGCAAATGAACCGGCCGAGCCGAGCTTTGGCATGTTTGAGTTCGAGCTCATTTGTCCAAAATGTGTTCAAGCTCGATTCGAAGCTTGTCGAGCTTCTTCAATGATTGTTCGAGTTCGAGCTCGTTTAAAAAAACATTGTTTGTATTCGGTTCACGAACAAATTCGAGCTCGTTTAATTATAAGCTCTTCAAGCTTTTAAACGAATGACTCGTTTTAACAAGCCGAACCAACCCACAACCCAACCCGAAGCCCGCCCAAGCCCACCTCGCATCTACCCCTTTGCCAACATAGCTCACTATATAGTGCAAAACCTTCTCAGATTTCACGGTGTGGGACTAAACAACTGTGTTTTTTTTTCCGTGGCCATAGAGAAGAGAGAGAGAGGCAAGCGAACACAAGAGAATAAAAATGCAAAAGTGATGAGAGAGAAGAGAGAGAGAGAGAGAGAGGTGGGAGTACTATATATATTAGCTAAAATTATTTTATAATTATTAAGAGAGGGCGGCGGGAGTAATTTATATATAAATAAATATAAATATATATAATTTAGTTAAAATTAATTAAGACATAACATTACATAACGTTAGACTTAATTAGTTAAATAATATATAATATAAATTTTTAATTAAATAAAGCATAATCGAGCTTTTTAATCAAGCTTCTTAACGAGCTTATTCACGAGCTCTAAACGATCTTGTTCATTTGTTCATTTACCTTATCAAACGAACAAAAAAGAGCTCTTATCAAGCCGAGCCACGAGTAGGTCGTCGAACGCTCGGATCATTTGCAGCCCTACTTATTCCCAATAAAATTGAATGTGTTAAATCAAAACTAGTAGGGCATGCACAAATATTTTAAAATAGTCTTGTTACCAAGTTATTATGGTTTGATTTAAAACATAAACTACTAACCTCATATCATTTCAATAATTTGTATGGATAGCATGAGGATATACAAAAATAGTGAACTAATCATTATTACATATACAAACTTTCTATTTAAGAGAGTAGAAGGTACAAGAAACTTAAACCTAACAATAACAATGAAGTCATTGCGCAATTGCGCCTCTGAGGCGCGCCTCAGTCCAGGCGAGGCGTACGCCTCAACCACGTGAAGAATTGCGTAAGCCTCGAGGCGTTTTTTGGTCAAATTGCGCAAAGGCGCGCCTCTAATTGTGCAATTTTAAACAGAGCAACAAAGGCAAGACTATATAAAATTTTGAAACAAATTGAAAACTCAAAAGAATTATGGTATATATCTATTTTTTAATGTGTTTGATTTGACCTTGTTTTATGAACAAATGTAAATTGCTTTTTTGGCTTCTCTACTCTCATCTACTTAAGAATCCACATCCAATCTTCTGCCAAAATAATTTTATACAGCTTATTCTTAAAGCTATAATGATGATGAGATTATGTCCACTAATAATGGTAGATTCTAATGATGGCTAGTACATAACAACATATTACTTCGCAAGAAATAGAATTTATGTTGAAAGTTCTTTATGAATATCAAAAGATTAACTCATTAGAAGTTAATTTTTCCAAGTCGGCTAATTTATGTTGAATTGCTACCTTGGGCAATGGTATTTGGCTATATCCACTCCATCGTGAAGTGGAAATTGGAATTATCTAATTTCTCTCAAGAGATGGAATATGGATTTATCCATTTATGGTATTTTTATTTATGTTGTGAGACAACTCCAACTACAAGTATTTGAGTATTGTTATGGGGGTGTGGCTCCAAAAGCTTGCATGCTTGGTAGTTGTAATTTTTGCAACATTATGGTGCGCAGGATTTGGATGTGTTTACCTCAGCTTGGGCATTGTAGTGCTCAATATTATTATGGTTTTCACCTAGTATGTTTCAACTATTACGAATAGAAATTTTATAATTTTTTGAAATTAAATCCAGGAAAAAATTAAAAAAAAATAAGGATTTGAGATATCTCATTCCTTGCTCTCTAAATCTTATTGCCCTCTCACATAGCCTCATAAAAAAGCTGAATTTGATTATTTTATACTTATCAAAATTTTTAACATATCATTTGTTTTTAAAGATTGACAACAAAATATTTCTTCTACAATCACTTGGCGTCATTTTTTATTCAAAATTCCCTCAAAAATTTTACTAACCAAAGCAAGTCATAATTTTTTTTATTTATTTATTTTTTTACCAAAGCAAGTCATAATAACATTCCCCTTAGTACTCAAAATCTTAATCATTATCTATACCTATAGCCTTTCATGAATTCTCTTTAGATTAACTCCAATTCACTTTTTGAATCAATCTATAATATGCATCATTATATTTTCATCACGCTCCTCAAAAATAAATTATTTATCAAAACAACGCAAGCCACAATAGCAATGCCCTTAATTCTCAAATTCTTAAAGATATCTACCTAATACCTTACTTTTATGCATTTTCTTTGAGTTAACTCCAGTTCACCTTTAAAATCAATATATAATATATATAATTATGTTTGTTCATCATGCTCTTCCAAAATAATTTATTAATTAAACTCTCATTAAATAATTCCTAAGAGTAGCATTTCATCTTTCATTAATATATTATTTAATCAAAACCCGATTATCTTCACCTCTAATTCATTTAACTTTCTCAAAATTACTAATTTTTTTCTTGTACCTTAAATATATTCTGTGCATATCATTTGCTTTCCATAGTACCAAGTCATTAAGAAATATCATATAAAATTATAGCTTTTTCTATGTTCAATACCCTTTAACAAGACTCATAGCTTTTTTATATTTATTAGAAGTTTTAATACCATTCATATTTTTCATTCTTTACAAGCACATTTCTTTTCCTTAACAATATTTGTACTTCTTTATTCCACCATCAAATCACCATATCTATTTAAAAATCTCCAAAACCTCCTATAGATCATCTTAATAGAAACATTCATTTGATCTCACATTAAGATACCTCAGCCAAAATTTGTACCAAGATAATTGGCTTCCCTTAAGCAGCTATCTTTAACAGAATTTGTAACCTTATTAAATCTACTACCTTATCCTAAGCATAAAATAACAAGTTATTTATGATTTCCTTTATTAATCTAAATATATATACATTGATAATTGTACTTTATTGTGTGATCAAACCCTCTTTGGAATGACCATACAATCTTTGCCAAAATATTTTTATTTCCTTTTAAATAAGAAAAATTTATATTTTCACATCAATGACTAAGTGTTCTCATTTCCAATGTTTAAAATTGCGCATTCGGGTATTGAGGCGTTTTTCACTCGTGAGGCGAGGGCGTAAGCCTCAAGGCGTTTTGAGGCGTAAGCCTCAAAATAAAAAGATTACGTAAACATGGAATGATAAATTTTTTATATACTAATGAGTGAATAATATAAAACATAAAAAAAGCATAAGATATGAAGTGAAATCAAAATATCCCATTAATAAGACAACATGAAATATAATTCAACTCAAAATTCTATCTTTCCCAAATCCCATTATTCTTTTCATTAACATATAATTCAAATTTCCAAAAATAAATAGCAATGACATATCACATAAGAACTCATAAGTCATCAGCACTATCATCACTAAGGGGTTCTTCATTTGAATCATTATTATGATGAACTGCTCTCTCCCCTTCCTCCTCTCCTATAGAGTCCAATGTTGGGCATTTACTTCAAGATTTATGTAAGTTTTAATATATATAGCGTAAGGCGTAAGCTTCATGCCAGTGAGGCGAGGCAGGCCTCATAAAAAACTCGAGGCGTAAGCATCGAGGCATTTTTTACTGGAATTGCGCAAAGGCGGGCCTCAAGGCGAGCCTCATATTGCACAATTTTAAATCATGCTCATTTCTTAACATATGTATTCACTACTTCAAAATCACAAGATACTAAAAATCAAATATAATATTTCCCATTACATTTACAATTCTTACTACATAGCCATTATGAATCTTCCTATAGCTCATCCTATTAGAATATATACAACTAGTTAAATCAACTTCAATACAGATCTCTCAACAAAAAAAAATTCATATCCAACTTGAAGAATATATACACTAACCTCATTCATAATGTCCAAACTAATAATTATCTTAATAATAATCAACCTTCTCACTAATCTTATTATTTCAATCATTTTTCTTTCAACTCTTCATCCACTACTATCTCAACTCCATTCATTTTGTTAACCTTTCCAACATACAAATAACTTATAATTCTTCTGCTTTATAGTTAGTTTATTGTAAATGAAATTCATTGATTTTTAAACACTAGGTCTAACTAATTCCCATATCACATAAAAATAATCCTAATTTTTAAAGCAAATTTAATACTATAACAAAAACAACATCAAGCATTTATCCTAGTACGTGAGGTCCACTAAATGAATCCTTTTTATCCATTGTGTCTTGTTAAGAGTCAAATTCTTATTTAAATCTAATAAAAATGTCATTTCTAATATTTTTCTAACCGAGTATTTTAAGTCTACCTCTACCTCTCTTAACATAGGCCGAACACAATACATCTACTCTCCTAATTGGGTCATCAGAAGGCTGATGTTTTATGTGGCCAAACCATCTAATGCGACTTTCTCTAATCTTATCTGCTACTTTCTCTAATCTTATCTGCTAGACTGCTACTAGAGCCTACTCAAGCATTTTCACATTTATGCTCACTTTGCATTCTATGTTTAGAGTAAAGTCGCTTATCCACCCAAGCATCCTCATCTCTGCAACACTTAATTCCTCTCTTTTAATGCACATGCACCTTAAAACATTGCAGGTCTCACCATCATCTCATAAAATTGTCCCTTATGTTTGAGGGTTACTTTTCTATCACACAACAGGCCCGAAGCATTTCTCCACTTCAACCATCCAACTTGAATTCTACTAATAATATCCCCATCTATTTCACCATCACTATGAACAATAGACTTGAGATATCTAAACATGTACTTTTATTAATGACTTAATTACCTAAAGTCGCAATCCCCCACAAGATCTATTACCACTAAAATTACACTCCATGTAATCGATTTTAGATCTACTTAAAAAGAAAACCTTTACACTCTAAGAGTGATCTTCATAATTCAAGTTTCCCTTCAACTCCCTCTCTAGTCTTATCAACAAGAAGAATATCATCAGCAAAAAACATACACCAAGGTACATCATCTTGCAAATGTCTAGTAAGAACATCCATGAATAAAGCAAAAAGATATGGTCTCAAAGCTAATCCTTGATGTAATCCAACTAAAATAGGAAAATACTTAATCAAACCACCTTATGTTTGAACATAAGTAAAAGCTCATACATACATATCCTTAATGACTTGAGTATAAGCATTATTAACCATTTTCCTTTCTAAAACTCACAATAACAATTCCTTGGAACTTTATCATAAGCTTTCTCTAAATCAATAAATATCATATATAGATCATTTTTATTCTCTCTATACTTCTCCATCAAACCTCTCAATAAATGTATAGCTTATGTAGTAGACCTATCTGGCATGAATCCAAATTGATTTTGAGAAACATTAGTATTACATCGTAACCTATACTCAACAACTCTCTCCCATAGTTTTAAAGTGTGAAACGTAAATTTATTTCTCTATAATTCACTCAATTTCATGCATCACTTTTATTCCTAAAAATAGGAATCAACACACTCCACTCATTTGGCATCTTTTTAGCCTTCAAAATAATATTAAAAAATTTTGTAAGCAAGAAATTCCTTCATCATCTAAGCATTTCCACATCTCTATTGGACCAATACACTTCATTTTCTTTAAAACCTCCCTAGCTTCAATTTACTAATACGTTAATAAAAATAAAAATCTCTATTTTCTTTTAAGGTGCTAAGGTCACTAAAGTCAATCATATTATTATAATCTTTATTGAAAATCTTATCAAAATATCTCCATCTTTGTTGAATATCATTTTCTAATAAAAGCAATTTTTATCTTCATCCTTAATGCATTTCACTTGAAATAAACCCTTCTATCTCCTTATTTGGATAACCTATACATACATCTTTCACCCTCCTTAGTATGTAATCTATTATACAAATCATTAAAAGTTAAATTCTTTGCATCACATATTGTTCTCTTACTCTTTACGAGCCTCTTTATATTTTTCTCAATTTTTGATGTTTTTACATCTAAAACTAATTTTTATAGTAATTTTAATATTGAGTTTTAAACTACTCACTTCTAGCTTATTGTGATGTGTATCACTTAAGGATGGTGTTGCAACATACCCTTGCCAACTTTCTTAAGTTAAATCGTGTAATGACACTTTTAAAAAATGTCCCAACACAAATAAAGTTTAAATTTTGATTCATTTCATTAGTTTTAGATTTATGTTATACAATTAGCTACCAACCGAATATCAACAGAATTTTTTTTTTTCAACTAGTTTAAAAAATAAAATTGATCATTATCAAAGACCCAAATGCTACAAATAAAATAATAACCAGATTTTTTTGAAAAATAAATTAAAATGATGATAAAAATATTAAAGATAGCATTGGCCAATTAATAAAATGATTGCAAAAATAATGATCACATAGATAGAAGAACCAATCAGCAAAAGCAAAATATAAGGCTACTTAGGTGCTACAAATTATCTCTTACTAAGATTCAAGTAGTTTCCATTAATCAGTTGACAATTTAATTATATTTATTAATGATTAGAAAGATAAATTAGTTTAAACTTTATAATAATCTTTATTTTAGTCATTCAACCCTCTTAATTAATCAACTTAGATAATGCTGCAGTATTATTTTTTATCAAATAGCTTTAGCTACTATTTTGAGAATCTTTAGTATTTTACCACTCTTATATGTAGTTAGTTAAAGGTAAAGCAAACAACAATACGACGGCATAGGGAATCATCGAATTATGCTTTATATAAAGCAAATTATTTGGATTAACTAAACAGCTAAATCTAGAAATAGGAACAAAAAGTTGGAGTACCAATTAACTACAGTTATTTTGATATGGGAAACCATGTAAAGTATTATCATGAAGAATTATGCAATCAAACAGGAAAAGATTTATTTCCAATTCAGTTTGGATGATCAGAGCCTTCGTCACTGTTTGCAGCCTGGGTAAGCTTCCCCTCCTGTCTGGAATATGATAATCATTAGGTTTTATATTATCAATTATATTTAGCCTGCACTAACAATAGTTTCTTACTTAGAACCAACATTATCACCTTTGCACAAAGAAACTGGCCTGAAAGGCAGAAATTAGTTCTCAAACTAGTACAAAAGTACTAACCTTTACCTAAACAACCTCCAGCAAGTTATAGTTACGAACACCCTAAACAGACCCTAAGATTTGATTCCAACAAAATATTCATTTAAACACACAAATGGAAAAAGGGAGTAAAAAGATAGAAGGAGATGGAGTTCCACTCTTCCAATCTCCCCACCTCTACACCGACAATTGTGACTTTTCTTTGAAAGCTCAACAAATCAAATGCAAGTTAGAAGTTCAAGAAAAGACATCTTCCTCCCCCACATGATTGCCTCCATTTTTTATTTTCCTTCTCCATCTGTTTGGATTTTAATCCACTTTACACAACTTTGGGCTAATAGAATTTCTAAAGTAAAAAAAGAAATTGACTTCTAACTTAATTTAATTAATTAACAGATTAGATTTCTATGAATTTGAACAATGCACATTGTACCAACACCATTTTCTCTTGATAATTTCCTTAGCTAAATTAAAAATATATTTGTAAAGGAAAAAATTTTTAATGCCATTTAATCCAACATGGCTTATTTGTTTATTTTTAAACTAGGGGAAAATCCACTTTTTTGTACATTCAATCTTAGAATCTTCTTGGTTTGATTTAGGATAGATGAGGATCCGGAGACATGAAATGCTAAAACCTTATTGTGTGCAGCAAAGCATGGTATGTCAGCCATATTCATGGCTTCAATTTCAAAGATATACGAATTAATTTTTAAAGGCGTATGTCTCTGTTTAAAATTGCGCAACAAGAGGCGCGCCTCTGCGCAATTTGCCCCAAATACGCCTCGAGGCTTATGCAATTTTCCTCTTGGCAAAGGCGTATGCCTCACCGGGTCTGAGGCGCGCCTCTAAGGCGCAATTATAGGTGAGGCATACGCCTCATCAACCCGGTCCCACGGTGGGTTAAAATTCACCGCACCAACAATATGAGCTGTTCGACCACTATTTAAACTTCCAGCGGTACATGCTTGGTACCGAGCGGTACATGCTCGGTACCGAGCCAATACCGCTCCGTACCGAGCAGTACATGCTTGGTATTTTTTAAACGAATCGAGCTCGAGCTCGAGTTCGAGCTCATTGAGGGTTAAACGAGCCAGGCTTGATAAGCCAGATACTCGACTCGACTCAACTCTGACTCGTTGACACCCCTGACTCCCACCTACAGACGGGCTCCCGCAGGCTCGGACTCCCTTCCCGCCACCTGCTAAAATCCTTAAATTCTCATTTACGCAATTCCGTGTCCGTGAGGCTTACGCCTCAGACCGCCTCGACGCTTACACCTCGCCTCACGGACGAAAACCGCCTCGACGCTTATTTACGCAATTTTAAACCTTGGCGTATGTAATTTGGTTCGATCGATTATTTATTAATTTGAAATGAACAGAACTTTCCTCAAATCATCAAGCTTTTCCAATGTCCCTACAAATAGGATGCTCAATAGTAAAAGATAGCAATAAAACAGCAATGCAACCCAACCGACCTAGACAGTTGCATTCCCCTAATGACAACAACATGCTCCCATGAATGCTCAATGGTCGGTCCTCTTAATACATCAATAGCAATTTGCTCCTCAAATGTAGTCCTCTTGGCATATCGGCATCCTCAAAGTGTGCACAACAACTAAAAGGATCTCAAACCTTCAAGACCAACAACCACACCTTAGGCAAATTTAGCAGTTAAGTTCACAAGTGAGAAACAATTTTTTTTTATTTACTCCATAATTTTCTTTTTTTTCCCATATGCCTTGCTTTGACAATATAAAGATCAAGGCAAAAGGAATGCATATGCCTGTAAATTTTAAATTTTATTTTAATTTATACATCATAGATACAATATTATTCTTCAAAACAATACAAATACTAATAAATGTTACATTTTTAAAGCACAAAATTTATTTGATGTCGTTTTGATAATTAGAAGAGCATACATTCATAGTTATTAAGGAGCTTATAGTAAATTTTGGATTACTTAATTTGGTGAAAAAAAGTTGTCATACTTAAATAATATAGAATTTTTTTATTATTTAAGAATTTGTCAACTTTTAACCAAATTTCAAGTTTAACTAATGTATTATGAACATATTGAACGAAGTATTTTTTGCTTAAACTAAGCCATGCTCAATTAGTGCTTATGCATACTATTAGTAATTACAAAAAACTATATGCACACAATCGATGAACTGATAAACATCAACATGGTACATGAATTCCTACAGTAAATAATTTATCATCAAAACAACTCTTTTTTCCAAAGCAAGCAAAAATGAAAATGAATGTAGAAATCATGGCATCTAAAATTTGCAGGAAAATAAAGATGCAGATAATACTCTCAAGGCTAAAATTATCTGACAAAAGTTAAAAGGCATCTTGCCTTCTGAAGGGTGCTCAAATCCAGAATCAACTATAGCACGTAGAAGTTCTGGCTTTAACAAAAAGTCTCTAAATCCGGAGCTGTGAATTCCAACATAACCCCTACATCAAAAATAAACATAAGAGATTAATTTCCCTAACACCAAAAGCTTTTTAAATATTGTTTATAATAATAGTCTGATTATTCAAGGAGACAATAAGATACAGAAAGAGGGCAATAAATTGCCAATAAACATCTATGTAATGAAGTGAGCAGCCAAACATGGAAAAGAAATACAAATATTTTGCTCTTTTAACAAAAAACAAAAAAAACTGCTAATGGAAACGTATGGATAGAGCACTGCATAGGCCATGGGAAAAGCTCAGTACAAGTTATGCAAAACGAACAGAAATATTACCATAGAAACCCTATAGAACAAAACTAGCCAAATCAATGAAATATGGTTTCCACTGCACATAGATCAGGGAAATAGATGACGAAACCCACTGAGAATTCTTTAGCGGTGCAACTTTACTGAATTAGCTAAAAAATTGTGAGATGCAAACTAAATAAAAATATAGAAAAAAAAAAAGTTTGCAATCATAATAAAGCTCCCAGTTTTGAAATTCACAAATAACAACCAAGTCTATTACTGGGATCATAGTATGCAGATCCAAAATTAGATTTTGAATAGGATGAAAGAGAACATAAGTTAACAAGGCTGGAAATATTACCACAAACTTCTACAAGAGAACAAGATTTTAGCTCGATATCAAAGCATCCACAAAGGGCTAGAAAACAATTAAAGTAGCAAAATAACATAAGACGAGGAAACAATTTAAGCGGGTTTGTCTTACTTCTTTGCCGTTTCACCACCAGCCTTCATCCCAACGGAGTCTGGGGCCTTCTCTTCGTCTTCCTCATAGTCAAGAAGCTCCTCTTCGTAGGCGTCGTTATCCCTTGCATCACCCATTCTGCAGATCAACAAATATTAAACCCATAAAATCCAGTAACACTTGTAAGAACATGAAAAATAGAAGGTAACAGGAACTGACCTTCGAAGAAAGATTTTTGTAAGATATTAAAATGATTTGGAATTAGAGAAAAAATGGATTCTGCAAGAAAAAACTGTGATAAACAAACTGGAGATCTGAACTAGGGTTCCTAAGCGAACGTTATGTAATGAAAGCATAAACTAAGCTAAGTTTTCGGAGTAATAAGGATTACAAGGAAAGATAAAAAGTAGAGGAAGACCTAGGGTTTCTAGGACGAGAGCACTGAAGTCCCAAGCTAGGGTTTGAGAGGGGCAGAAGATGGGAGAGAGCAAGGGGATGAGGTTTGTGGTGGATACGGAATTTTATAGACCACTTGAGGGCATCATTGAAGATCAGCCGTCGTAAAATAACGGGATCCACCGTTGAAACAGGTCTCGGTCGCAACACCAGCCACACGATGGAAATCCATCAGATTAGTGTACGTTAGGTTAAATTGGGTTGGATTATTTGTCGTGGGTTGTTTTAACTAAATTTTTCATTACATACATTAGATTTAATTATTTATAGTAAATAATTTGTATTAGAATATTTTGATATTTTTTAAAGATAATTTAATTTTATGAGTGATATTAAAATTTTATATGAGTGATAAAAATATAATATTAAAATTTAGGTGTTATATATGTAAATAAGGATCATTTTGATGTTTTGATCCTATTATCTCTAATCTAAACCCTTTAAATTACATACAAAATTATTCAATTTTGAGAATTTATTTCAATATAATTATTCAGATTATATGCATGAGCCTAGATTATATTCATATCTCTATATCTTGAATTATATGTAAAATCAACCTTCTTTCTTCATTTATCTTAATTGCACAAGTAGAAGCATGCCATTTAGAGCTACACATAGCATTTAAAATTTTTATTTTTGTTATTATATTTGCAAAATGATAAATCTTAAAGTATATGATTTGAATACTTATAGGAAAACATTTTTATTATCATCTAGTATTATTATCTTTCCCTCAAACTAGTCTCAACTTCCACCACTATCGTTATGGGTACAATCCACATTCTCTCATATTAGTCATTACATGTTGTATAGTTTTTTCCCTCTCTTCTTAAACTCAATAGCTACATAACAAATTAATTCTAACTAAACCAAGGATATCTAATAAGGAATTCCCTTCATGTTCTTGTTTATTGGCATTTCTTTCTACAACCCAAACCATTAAAAATGTTATCACCATGCAAGTCCAAATTATACATAAACATCTCACTATCTATCACTCTCTTCCAAATTTATGATAAATGAAATTCCATCTAATTTATCAAATGATTTGAGGCATACTACCATGTTACTTGTGCTCCAAGTGGAGAATGAATTGAGTATTTTGAAATCTTAATTTAGGCTTCGTTTGGGACTACTTTCTTATTACTTTTTAAATCAGCTTTCTAGTACAAAAATTAAAATTTTTGTACTATAAAATATTTTTAAGAAATAGTAAGAAAGCCATCTTAAGTGAAATGTTAGACTTCATTTTGGACGGCCTTCTGACTATTTTTAAAAGCAGTTTTCTAGCACAAGTTTTTTTAGCTAAAAATTTGTATTATAAAATTGCTTTAAAATAAAGTAAAAAATTGTCCCAAACTAATCTAAGAAAAAAATCTCAATAAAATAAAAGTAAGAACAATGGCTTGCGCAATTATACAATTATTATATGACAAAAATAAAATAGCAGAAAATATAATTAGGATATAATATAATGAAAGTTCGTTAAGGATGTTAAGCCCTATAGAACCGGCCCAAGCTAACCAAGAGGGAGGGTGAATTGATATTTTAAAATTTCTTTTCAACAAAAGCAATAAGATCACAAACCAAAACTAAATCACACCACAAGACAAAAACAATGCGGAAATTTAAAGTGCGGAAGCAAGAAAATAATAACACATAAATTTATAGTGGTTCGGTCAACTTGACCTACATCCACTCCTTGGAGTCACCCTCCAAGTATTGCACTATAAAACGTGTCTCTCCTTTAGCCCCCACAGCTAGGCAGAGAAGCCCTCACAAAGAAGTCCTTTTTGCCACCCCGGCAAGGCAGAGAACCTATCTCCTTTTGCTTCCTCCTGAAGCTGGCAGAGAACCATAATCTAGTGCTGAAAACCTTACCTCTACCGACCCTTCCATGGACAATAAACTCTAGACGAAGAAGAAGCAGAGCGATCCTTGAAGCACCCTTGTGAATTCCCTCACAAGCTCCCCCTCACAAGATCCTCTCTCTCTCTCCCTCTCTCTCTTTCTCTCCTCAAGGCCTTCTCAGGTCAAGGCAGCAGCAAAAGATTGTTCAAAAATGTTGAACAAGAGCTCTTAAATAGAAGAGCTTCAAAGGAGCTCATTAATTGCAAGTTGCCGTAAATATCGTCTAGGCCGATATGGACATCGGCCTGGCCGATCAGTACAAATCTCAGAAGATCGGCCAGAGCATCGCCCTGAATGCAAACTGGATGATTTAAAATTAGCTTGATCGTCCCGGCCAATCTCTTTGATCATTACAAATAGACTCAAGAAGAGAAAAATAAAATACAGACTGACTCAACCCTAAACCTACGCAATCTTGAACTGCTTCGTTTGTTCGTCCGATCTTTGATTCCTAAAAAGTTAGAAGTAACAGGTAGTCCAAGAGAATCAATAGTGTTTGTCAATCATCAAAATATAAGTCATGAAAATAGATTTGCAACATATAATTTTGTGTAGTTTGATTAAAAAAGATCCTATGTCCACGCTTAGATGCTTCATGCAATTTTGGATTCTTGTAGTCGAGCAATACCCATTTGCTCTATGTGAATAGAGGAATTACATTAACAGCTTAGTTATAAGCAATGCCACTACCTCTTATATCAGGGGAAAATTAACACCACCACATAGATTCGGTGTTTTCTCTTATTTTGAGTTTGAATATTACATTGAGAATAATATACATTCTTAGGAGCCTGATACAATAATCTACAATGAATTCAATATCAAAATAAGATTTTGAAAATGATATTTGTATGAACACACATAATTCAAAGAATAACATATCATCTCAGAAGATGAACATGAATTATTTAGAGTGTGTTTAAAAATAGAAATAGAATTTTTAAAATACATCCATCATTTTGATTAGAAGTAACAAGGAGAATAATATATCATCTTAAAAGACGAACATAATATTCTTCAAGACATCTAAAAATAAAAATGGGTTTTATAAAATTCATTATTTTTAAGAATGAATATAACATGTAAAAATTATATTATCTGAAAAGACAATAATAACACTCTATAAGTATATTTAAAATTAAAAATGTGTTGTTGTTTTTTAAAGACATCTACATTCCAAAAGAACTTTCCCTTTCTTTATAGAAATAAAATAAGTTATATTTTAATATGGAGTTCTCAAATCCCTATTATGGCAAGCCCCTAAAGTTAATTACATCCTATGAGGGATGCTTCTAAGAAAACTCTCGATTAAAATAGTAATTTCATACCCTTTGATTACAAAGTAGAAGACAATGAAAGGAGTAAAAAAATTTTCAAGGAGAAATCTCAATATTGAATGGTCTTAGCAAATAAAAGGAGGAAAAATAGAAGGTATCAAATTCTAAGAAGCTTAGAGGCAATCTCAGTCTATCATATATTGAATTTTACATTTTAAGAGAGAATTTTTATGTTTAGGTTATCATTTTATTAGAAATGTGGGATTATCTTCCCGAATGATGGGGACTTATATTTTTTAGGTCTACTCTGAATCTTAAGTTTAATTTTGGTACTACAAAGTAGTGACCCAAACCTATCTAATGATGTATAAATCTGGACTTACCCTAGCCTAGATTGGAGAGCCAACTAACCACATAGGTACTTTAAAATCATGTGTCTGATCTTTTTATGAAAGATGGATAGGAATATTATTTTGTATTTTTAAAAAATAGGGGCCAACATGTAAGACAAATCCTAGTTACCCCCCTTAATTTATGTAGAGTAAATAATGCTTGAAAATAAAATGTAATTAAAATTTTAGCCTTTTAACTTGTATCTAATACAATACATAATAATTAACTCGAATGCATAAAATGATTATGAAGCAGATTTAAAATTAGGCTTAGAAAATAGATTATTCCCTAGAGATTGCACAACATCCCCTTGATAGAAACAGCATTCTTATAGGCAAGGTAGTCTGCCAAAATCTATAGGTGGGGAGGTGCATGCCTAATAAGGAAGAGAAAGTAATAATATGTATATATGCTGACTCTCAATCTATCCCGAGTTTACTTCTTAGAAAGTTAAAGTTTCTATGTGAGCCTAAAACTTTTATTGAAGTTTTAAGTATAAAAGATTTTTATTCGTACCCTCACAAAACTTATATCGTATTCAGGCTAAAAGAAAACATGACATGCAAGAAAGCATAGAAAAATAGATTATTTCTAATGTGCAAATAATTTTAACAATTAAATTAAAAAATCCATAATACAATGTCCAACATCCATATAATGAGTGCCACTTTATTTATAATCAGGAATTTGCTAAAAAGTAAAGTGGTCGGGTACCACTGATAATAAACTCAAATTCTAATTCTAAGACTGACGCAAGTGATTTTAAAATGTGATATCTTCTTTTCTTCACTTCTTCGTATTATCTCTTTACTCTTCTTTTCTTCTGTGAGCTCCTTGAATTCGTCGGGTTTGATTATCCAAATGAAAAGAAACTCATCCTAAAAAGAGTATTTTCTTTTTCCTTTGGATATTAAAGTCATCCTAACTTGGCTTTCCAAATAGAAGAGAACATTCCCTTAAGGGATACTCTCTTCTCTTTGGATTTTAAGTTAGATATGATATCCCAATTTTAAATAACTTTTATAGTACAACTCTTTCAAATACATTTACATCACATCTCAAATATAAAAGAAAATCTAGATCACCTACAAGGTTATCCTAAGTAGTTACAATAAAATTATCCCAAGTAGTTATATATTTACATTTAAATTTAAATTCACTAGCCACACTTGGCCATGCTCTTTTAATTTTAAAGGGAGTTTAGTATTTTGCACA
Source organism: Dendrobium catenatum (assembly GCF_001605985.2). Classification (NCBI taxonomy): domain Eukaryota; kingdom Viridiplantae; phylum Streptophyta; class Magnoliopsida; order Asparagales; family Orchidaceae; genus Dendrobium; species Dendrobium catenatum. The sequence goes on along the minus strand of NW_021319667.1, from coordinate 260,840 downwards.
TGTAGGAAATTGCATCAATTTAAATCTTTAATTTGCCTCCTTTGATTTAGCCATGCATGAGCATAGCCACCTACAAAAAATTCTGTGAGCATCTAGATTGTTTCTAACCTAGGGGTAATCTATCGTCCATCACATCAAGTCTCAGCTTACAAAAATAAATAAATAAACAAATACATCAATCATTATTACAACTAGTATGCAGTGAAAATCATGAGAAAGCCCATCACATAGCACCAAGAAAATAAACATTGGCCAAACCTAAAGCTAGGGATGGTTATCCTAACAAATAAATCTAAGTGTGTGTAGTAGGTTGTCTAGTTTGGACATATCCTTGATTTTTTTAGCTGAAATTTTTTAATTGATTTGATTTAGTTTACTGAAAGGTCAAGGGATTTTTATGTTCAAATTTAAATTTTAGTGTCTTTAATATTTTGAAGTTTATTTTAAATTGAATTTTAACTATTAATGTTAATTAATTAATAAGATTAGTTATTTAAGGTATTTTAATTAATCACTTTTAGTCCTTAAATTATTTAATTTAATGATTTATTGAGTTTTTTTAATGATTTATTAAAATTTTGATGATTTATTGAAATATCATATATTTTTTATTTGAGTTGTTTATGTTATTTGATTGGTTGGAGTTTTCAATTCTTAAAGAGAGATAATGATTAATTGATGATTATTTAAGTTTGATTAAGGTTAAATTAATATTTTATACACTAACCCTAAGGCAAGGTGTCATTAACTTTTATATATTTTAATGTTTCCTCCCTAAGGGGTGTATGAATCCTAAACTTAATCTAAGTTTTCTAAGACTTGTACTTAATTATTGTGCTCAAATGACACTACTATTTTGTATAATTATAATCACCGTCACTAACCCTTTTGGACATATGCATGAATTTAAACTAAATGGCTTTTTGGTTATAAATAATAGAATAAAATTTAAATAGCAAAATAAAACTAACTTGCAATTAAATTTGAATCTAAAATGTTTAAGAAAAAAACTAGGGTTTCTGTAGGGTCCTATGGTTGAGAGCTCGCAAAACACAACAAGGGTTTTGGGCCTTAAGGCTATTTAAGTTTTCAGAATACTCACACACACTGGAGCCAATGTCCTGTAACATTCAACCATAGCACCTCTACCCAGTTGGATAGAGGCAATTGACGCTTTTAGTCCATTTCCTTTTATTCACTTGATCAGTATCATTCCTCATAGTTCATATAGATAAATAAAATAAAATAGAGATTAGAAGCACATTAAATAATTAAAATTGAAATAATTAAAAAAATATTATTTAAATCTTAATATTTCTATTTTCGATCTTGCATATTGATTCAGTCGATTTCCTTTTGAACTTTTCACTTTGGAAAGCATACTTTGCATTTCTCCAAAATTCACCTCAAGGAACAGAAAGAGAGAAGTAGATGGAGAAGAAAGAGAGGGTATAGAGAGAAAGAGAGTCATTGCTTTCTTTAACACTTTCATTTTCTAATAAACATCCAACTAACTCACTCTCCAACACAAACCACTTTTCATCTCCTTTTCCAAAACTCACACACTTTCCACTTTCAAAACATACAATTCTTCCTTTTCCAACACATACTTTACTTTCCCACATTTATATTTCTCAACTCTCAAAATTTATACAAACTCCACAATTCCATTTTTCAAACACACCTACACATGTTACTTTACCTTTAAAAAATAAAAAACTTTACTTTTTACATTTCTCACACAATACCTGCTCAACATACATTTTTACCTTTCAAAATGCATGCTTCGCCATTCAAAGATATCACACTTCATTTTTCATTTAAATATACACTTTTCATTTTCAAAGAAACTCACATATCACATTTCTAAATTATACACACATTTAATCTTGCTTTCTAATATATTTTACTTTCGAGCACACATTTCCCACACAATCTTACACTTTACTTTTTCACACTTACACACTTCAACCTTTCCAAAATCTCACTTTTTATTTTTTTTAAATGTATGTGTTTCTCTTCTTCAATATATACACACTTCCCAAAACACACATAAGTTCAAATACATATAAACTCCACATCTCCATCTTCCAAAACACACACAAACTCCACATCTCCACCTTCCAAAACATACACAAATTCCACTACACACAAACTTCACATCTCCACCTTTACACATTTCATCTTTCTTAACATACACAAATTTATCAAACACTTTATTTCCAAAAACACACAGTTCTCTTTTCAAAGCATTTCACGTTTTACTTTCCAAAAACACACATATTTTTATTTTTTAACACATACACTTTCCAAAATCACACTTCGTCCTCCAACAAACTCCATCCTTCGCATTATATGCTATCAAATATATGAAAGTATTTTTTCAATTTAAACTCACAAATTTCCTTCAATGTCATACATATGTGACGTTTTCCAAGAATTCAGAACTAATAACATATTATGAAAAAGAAGGAGAATAGCCATGTAAAGTTGAAACAGACAAGTTTTTAACCCAAGATTCTCTAATTCTTCACATAAATAATATCATCAAGAGAGCTTTTCTTAAAGAGAAGAAAGAAAAGGGGGTATGTTTCTCATGAGATTTTGATAGCAACAATAATTCTCAAACCAAATAAAAACAAGCCATTTGAAAGCCAAGTTTCTTTTAACTAATAATTTCTTGTAGAATTGTTGCCAATGAAAGAAGAATTTCATACCACCATATGAGAATATGCAAATTGCTTAAACCATGTCTCAACATGAATTCCTATATAAGATTCAATGAAAGAAAATAATTGAATTTTTTTTTCAAAACTCCAAGGGTATTACCAATGTAATCATCAAACCTTCTCTTTCAAGCTAATGCAACGAACTCAACGAATCTTGACAATGAATGATGCAATCAAATGAAAAAAGAAAACATTTCTTACAACCGCCCAAATATACACGAGGAGCCTGGGGAAGAGGAGGAAGAACTTAACCCTGCACCATCCCCTATCCACCTACAATCTCAGATTGATCAATTGGTCCAGTGATTTGATAAGTGGGAGGTTAGATTTGAATCCTATATAGCTGAGCAGCAGCAACATCATGATCAGGACATTTTATTCGCTTTTACGTAGTACACCAACAGTAGAAGCATGACTAGGATATGGACTAGGTTTGTGAGCAGTTTGCCTCTCTTCATCGATACTTTTAGCCATCACCACCACCACTTCCACCAGATCAGGGTTATTCTTTTTTCTAGTTTCTATGTTTGTACTGGTCTTCCTTTCTGTACTTTATTATGTTTAGTATTTTTCCATTTTCCTCTTTCTTTGTGGTGTTAAAAGGGGGAGTAGTGTGTTGTTTGCTTACTATGTTTTAGTGAAATTTACCTTGTTCCATTTTTATTTTATTTTTTTCTTATCTCATATTTCCTTGCTTACAAAAATTTTAAACAACAATATAAGCCATCATAAAAAATGGGGAAATTGTTACAAGTTTAGGTCCAAGTACTGTAATTTTTATGATAACAAATATTATTGTTTATTTACTACTAGTAGTATTGCATATCTATTTTTATTTGCACTGCTTACTAACCTTTTAGGTCTATAAGTTCAATCACAATGCTAATCAGCTCAAGATTGGGTAGACTAGGTTTAAGTTTATCTGTAATTTCAATTTTAATGTACTTTTTATCTTTCTTGAGTCAAGTCATGTATTTGGTGGACCCCAAGCTAAGTAACCTTGCACACACACACATATAGGCACTCAAAGGGAATAATTTGGTAAGTTAGAGAAATTTCTATTTTTTGACCTAATCATACAAGATGATTTCAATAAAAAATTGAAACCTTAATTAGGGTATCTTTATTAATTAAGAGTGGTTAAACTAAGTGATTAAACTAATTATACTACACAATCTGTATCATATAAGACAATTAATTTAGACTATGAAAAATATCCACCAATCATAATTTAGGTAATATTTTAATTTTTTAATTTTGTTCTAATTGTACATGAGGAGATACATTATTCTAGACCATTTATGATAATCTTGTCTAAATTGATCATGCAATTAGGATATTAATTATGGTTAGATTGCTCGATGAGATTAAATAGGATGATCTACTTAGATCATACAGAATGATCTATTATATTTTTTAAGACAATCCCCTATCATCTAAGAAAAAAAACTATAAGTTTTCTCTAATCATCTAGGAGATCATATTGGATGTCCCAAAAGGGTTGCAGGTTAATATGTAGATTGCCACCCATCATACCATGTTGTACTGGAGGATCAATATAAGATCTCGAACTAATCTTCCCAAATGATCATAGAATTATACAGGATAATCTGTATTAATAATTGAACTGATCATACAAGGCAAAGATGATCATAGAGACTGAAAGGGCTATTTTGTAATAATAAAATAGGACGATGTATCAATATTATTGGTCAGTCTTTAATGACAAGTTGAAAATTAGGGCTTCTTTTGTGGCTCTCTATTTAAGCTCCCTTATTATCACTTGAGATAATCTTTTGCTTTGGAGTTAATCTGAGAGAGAGCTTAGAGAAGGAAGACAGAGGGCGAGAGAGAGAGAGAGAGAGAGAGAGAGAGAGAGAGAGAGATTTTAAAGACTTAGAAAGAGTTTCAAAATGCAAAACTTTAGGATTTTAAAGACTTCTAAACCTATGTTATAAAAAGTCATTTTATTAAAGGTTCTTGAAATCTTCAAGAATACAAAAATTTCACAAAAATAGTCTAAATGTGCCCCACAACATTACAAGGTAGCTTGAATTTATAAATCTTCATTTATTATCTTATTTTTTTTGTAGATTTTAATCACACTTACCCAAGAATGAAATTGGTGAAGTAACTAATAGAAGAAAGGTAGTTTTACCTTATGGAGGTGTAAGCATATTTTTAATGTAAAAATATAAACCACTTATAAAGATATAGAGAGGAATAATTGACAATGGAGTCACCAAAAAACCCATGGAGAAAAAGAAAACCCCGTGATTTGGATACTCCGACTTTTTTAATCATATACTACATTAAAAATAACATACCATTTCAAAAGGAAAAAAAATATTCTATAATGGAAGTGTAAACAAAATTTGAGTTATGAAAAAATTGCATTTTTTGTAATCAAATATGGCATACAGAATAGTATACCATCACAAAAGAAAAAAAATGATATTCCGAAGTTGTATTCAAAAACAAAAAGGAGCTTTTGAAAAAAATGAGCATGTTCATAAATATTGTACCCTTTCTTAAGTGAGTAATATATAGTTTATTTTATTTTAGGGTACATGATTCCCATAAAGGTAATCTCTTATAGTTAATTACATTCCACATTCCACGAGGGGTTAATCTCTTATGAATGAATACTCATGGGTAAAGTAGTGGCAAATGCTTTTAGGATTTTAAAGTTTAAGTTAGTGATTAGAATTTGTAAGTCAAAGGAGATTGATTCAATGTAGAATAGTACTTTCTAGAGACTATGAGATGAAAACTATGGAGTACTAAAATTCTAAAAAAAAATATAGAAGTACTCCAATTTTTCATATATTGGGATTTATATTATTAGAATTAACATTTTATTATTTGAGTTAACTTTTTATTATAAATTTAGGACTTATATTCTCAATATCAATATTAGAAAATGCATGCAGGGAAGGTCAATGTGGGCTTAAGATGTAGAATTAGTCTTAGACCCTAAAACTAATGTGAGCACTATATAAGGTAGTACCTCAAACTTTCCAAACAAAATAAATTGGTGAGGTGGGAATTTTATCTTTGACTCTCTAAAGTGTTTAATAAGCCCATCGTTTTGAACATATAACCTCACCTCAAGTGGAAATCAAGCTAAACACACTAACCACTTCAAAATACTGATATTTAGTCTTATGAAAATGCAAGATATGGTAGGTTATTTTTTAATTAAGAATTTATGATAGACATATAAACAAATTAAATAGTCTTAAATATATGGAATATTTCTATACCTCTAACTCTAAATGTAATATACATTTTATATTCATTTTTTATAAATGCAATACATGCTTATCATATGGAAAAACTACTATTACTTTTATGAAACTTTAAAAAGGCTTAAAAAAACATATTTTATTCTAAGGAGTATGCCTCCCCTGAGATAGAGCTACACCCGAATAGATTGATTAGTTTATCCAAACTAGGGGTGTCAATTTCGGGTCACGGGTCGGGTTCGGGTCAAACCCGAAATTGACCCGACGCTGTTCGGGTTCGGGTCGGGTTGACCCGTTTTTGCAAACGGGTCAAACCGGGTTGATTCCGGATTTCCGGGTCAACCCGAACCTGACCCGGTTTTACAAACGGGTTGAAATCTTCAACCCGAACCCGACCCGATTCGGGTTCGGGTTGACCCGAACCCGAAAATTTCTAGTCGGGTTCGGGTCGGGTTTTCGGGTAGGGTCAAATGTTGACAGCTCTAATCCAAACCCACAGATAGAGAGGTACCTTGGTAAAGAATGGAAAAAAAAATATATATATATTTTACGAACTTGACTAAACCTCATTCACCTTTTTTAAATTGGATATGTTTCCATATTATTATGAGTAATTTTATTGGTTATAAGTAAAAAGATTTAATATCTTGATAGTCTAATAGAATTATTTTATGGAAGAACAAACGAAAAAAGAAATATGATGAAATGTAGTTATTTTTAGTGCACAATTAAAGTAAATAAATAATTCACCCAACCACATGAAATAAAAGAATGCAAGTCTAGACCAATGTGGTGCCACTTAATTACAATATAATTTGTATAACGAGGCAATCGAGTAATGGCATTAATTACAACCTTGATTCTAATTTAAAAATGTACAAATCATATTATGAGATTTTTCAAATTCTTCACTGATGATCATCTTCAAAAGATTTTCAAAAGATGTCACCTTTAGGAGGCTCATTCGTTTAGTCTCTTTTCCTTATGATGGAAAATCTCATACAATTTAACATTTTTATTTGGATTAAATTGAAAATGAGAAAGAGACTTAATACTCACTATAAGTAAGATAAATATTTTATATATTCAAATCATCCAATCATCACACATAATGCCTAGCACTTAAATTTTAAGCAACATATTATTGCTCATTCTTTTAAAAATTTAAGGGGCTAAGTTATTTATTTTTATTTATAAGAACCTATAAAATTTATATTAGTTATAAATTTTATTGAATTTAATCCCTCTTTCACAACCCTTCCCTGTATAAGCATGGCCACTATAGAAAATTATAATAGCAATAAACATCCAGAGATCCTAATAACGAGAAATTTAATATTTCATCATCACACCCACAGGGTAATCAATCACTAAGTGCATTACATACATCCACCATATCCACTTAATTATCATATCAGTAAATAATTAAATAAATCACCATAATAATGCTCCTAACCTAAGACTATAATTTGTTATCATAATAAACAAACTAGTGTGTGTGAAACTATGTGGGCGGTTACTTATTAGGCTTCAGATTTCATTTTTCAAAATTTCTTTTAATTAATATACATGATTCCTTAAACTAAAATTTTATAATGTTGAGATTTAATTATATTTTTGGGCTTGTTATGTAAGTGAAGATTTATTATTCTTAAGAACATGTCGAGAAAATGAAGTCAAAGTCCAATAACATACTTCATGAACAAGTCCTAAAAAAATGAAATATGAGAAATATTGTTTTTATGACTTTTTTAATGTTATTATTAATAATTTTTTATTTAAAGTATGTTGAGTAGGTTTTAGGAAGTTTTTTTGGGTCCTAAATTTTTTGAAATATTTTAATAAAGTTGAAACAACCTTAAAGCATTTCACAAAGTTTTTAGGATTTTATAATATTTATTTATTTATTTATTTTCATAGTTTCAAATCACCTCCAAATATTTTAATAATTTTTGTTTATATATTTTTTATTTTTTTATATTTAGTTAAGAAGATTTGAAGTTTGTATGTGTGATTAAGATTTTCTTGAAAGGTTAAATTTGAGTTTGGCATTTAATCCAACAAATGAACTAACAATTCTATAAAATTTAAGCCACATGTCTTTGTTGACCTTATATTCATTTAATAAAAAAATTGATCTTATTTGGAGGTGATTTGAATTTTTAATGGTTTATTAATCATGGCTTTGTCCTAATTATGAATTTTATTTAGATTAAATTTCTAAGCATAAATTGTATGATTATTATTTTTCCATGATTCTCTTGTTAATATCAATTCAATGCATGCATATGTGAGTTTGTATTTTCTTTAGCTTTTTTAGATTTATTTATAATTTTTAAAGTTTATATGTAAAATTTGTGTTCCTTGGAGTGTTGAGTTAGAGTTAGAGTTTTCATCATCCAAATTAACTTAAAATTTATTGAAATTTAAACCGCATAACATTAATGGCTTAAAGTTCAATCACTATAAATTTGGGCACCTTTAAAGTCATTATAAATTTTTAATGAGTTAGTAATCATTTATGTTTTTATTTCAATAATTGAAAATGTTGATTATAAGAATTAAAGAGGGTGGAAATTATGTTTCTTATATTTTGGAATGTGATTAGGTTATATTGAAATTGATTTTATACTGTTAGAATTTTTATATTGTTTATCAATGTTTAATGTTTATAGGTATATAGGTTAACCTAAAATAGATTGAAATTAGTTTCTCTAAAATTTATAACCAAATTGATTTAAAAGCTCATGGAAATAATTCCAAAAGTCAATGATAGCCCTAGAATAACAACTTAATGAAAATTTGAGGCTATTAGGACTTGAGCTAAATTTCCTAAAAAAAATTTAAGTTCTCTTGACCAAGGGTTTCGATGTTTTTCTAAGTAGTTAGGCTTGGTTCAATTGGGCTCAATCAATTTTTTCTCAAACCCTTACACTCAACCAAACATACAATTCATATTTCAAAGCATTTGGACTTATGAATTTAGTTATATGAATTTTCAATGTTTAAGGTTAATAAGTAACCTAGAAATTTCAAAATTAACCAAAGGTCATGGACACCTTAAATTCATCTATGAAAAATCAAGGATGTATAAAAACTTCAAACAATCTCTCTTGGGAAATTGATGTTAATCAGATATCACTAAGCACACTAATTTCTCACTTAACTCTATATATTAATTAATTAATATGCCACATAGGAATAATATATGACCCTTAATTTATTTTACAAATATTTTAGACATTATTTTTTAATTGTTAGAGTTCTTACGCATGAGTTTTAGACTTTAATTGAATTTTTAACGTTTTATGCAAGTATATGATTTAATTAAGTCAGCCATTGAGTCAATGGTGCTTTACACATGACAACACCTATTTGTTCTCTATTTAAAGTGGTGAGGTCCATATATAGGTAGGATGAAATGTATCCATTAGATCAAAGATCAAATAGCTCCCATTAAAGAAGCTTGATACTGTGGAGTCAAACAAAATCTAATCCAACTTAATATGTGTTATCCATTATATATGAATAGAAAGGATAGTCTTACTTTTATCTTCAAGCCTTACTTCAAAAAGTGAAAATCAATGGAAAATTTGAAGATCTAATGTAGTCAGTGTATGGATCTTAACCAAATTGGTGGAGGACTAGGGAACCTGGGGTATAAGTCCTATGGCATAACATCACTTCTTTGTTAAGGTTTAAGGATAATTGTAAATTCTCTTACAATATTCTTTCCTCATTAAAATTTAGTTTTTGATGTGTTAGTCCTATTGCATGACACACTTTCTTCATTAAAGTTAGATGTTTGTTTTATGTCCTTTTATGTCATTCTTTTCATATTAAAATCGAATTTTCAAAGTAGGTGTAAGTCCTCCTATGACATTCTTACCTCATTAGAGTCCTTAAAGTGAGGTATAAGCCCTCCAATGATATCATTTCATTGTTAAAGTTTGAGGTTAGTCTTTGGTCCTCCTAGGACAATCTTTCTTCATTAAAAGTTCTATCTCCAATGTATGGTGTAAGTTATATCACACAACATCCTTTTTTTATTAGAGTCTGAGGTTAGTTGTAAGTCTTCTTATGAAATTATTTCCTCATTAAAATCCAGTTCAAAGTCAGGCGTACATCCTATTGCATGATATCATTTCTTCATTAAAATCGAAGGTTGTTTGTAAGTACTCATACAACATTGTTTTCTCCTTAAAATCAAATTTGAAGTCAATTATAGGTCCTCCCATGACATCCTTTCTACATTAAATCCTTTGTGATTACTCATAGTCATTCTTCGACATTGTTTCCTCATAAATATATAAAGTCTTCGAATTTAGGTTTCCTTTTATGGCTTCATTCCTTCCTTTAATGTCTTCCAAAGGTTTTGTGTAAGTTTCCCAAGTAGTATCATTTCTCGATAGATTGGTTAAATCAAATTCAGTCTTCAAATATTGATTAAATAAGATCTAGATTAACCTAACCTCAACTTCAAAAATTAAATTACACAAAAAAATATATTACAAAAAAATTATATACATATACATCCAAATCCAATCAAAACCCATTCTAATTCTTAAATTAAAAAATTTCCTCTAAATTTCAGGCTTTCTTTGGATCTTATGTGCTGTCTCAATCAACACTAATATATGTGGTGCCCTTTTGCGAGTTCTCCACACCTGTTGGGGTTTAGTCATTGTCCTCCTGAAGATTTCTTCATTAGTATTTTTTTTAAACCATCAAATATATTGGATAATAAAGAGGGTTACAACAGTTAGATGCACAACTGCAATAAAAGAAGATACACCATTTAAGAGAAAAACCTAAACAAAATAGGGATAAACCCTACAAATAGAGGGCTCAGTAAATTGCCGGGGCTCCAAGCATCCCCAAAGTCGAGCAATGACCATCCAGTTAGATGAATAAATCGCTGATCGAACCAAGCCAATTGATGAAAACACCTAAGGTTGCCACTAGCTAGGCTAAGGGGATACGAGCCCCAGCACATCATAGCCCCGCAAACCTCCAACCAACCAAATCCGACTGATAAGCAAATCCAAAAATTCAGAAGGGAAAAAAAATGAAACAAAATTATCTTCTTCTACCGCCTCTACCACGAAATTCCCCACGAGATGCAACATTGAGAGGTCTATCACGCACCAGCTTAAACTCGCTGCCAGGATCCGAACCACCGTAGAAATCTGAATATGAATCAGAATCCAATTCATATTCAGAAGAAAAGTGCAACCCATCACCATGGGATCGAACATCCATTCATGAAGTACCACCCAACTGGTACATCATAGCTTGCGAAGCCAAAAGATTCACAGGCACATTAACTAAATTTTGAGAATTAATCAACGTTCTTGAAGTACCACCCACCTCAATAGGAGCCACAGACACACCAACATTCTGTAGCCATTCACAACCATTTAAAACACCCAAAACTGGCGAATCACCCAACCCACCAGAAAAATTCAATCTCACTTCAGAAACAGTCGCATCATCCAAACCAGGCAACAAAGGGGGCTCGGGATCCAACTGATCCAAAACTGGAGAAGAGCCCAAAACCACACTAAATTCTGGCACCTGAACAATAACCAGAAGGCTTCCGGACCTCGCACCAGGCAACCCATTAGAGTTAACATCAAACAACTGGACAGAGACTCCCTCAACAACAGGGGAAACAGACTGAGAAAATGCTGTCGGTAAAACTTCAGGTATATTCTCAGTATTAGCAAGCTCACCCCCCAAAACCTCCACAACAGTAGGATCAGAATTCGAAATAACATTATCAACACATTGAGGGGGTAAATTAGCTAAAGGGCTTGAAGAAACATTCGAAAGAACAGACACAACAGGACGATAATTTCCAAAGGAATGCCCAATACATTTGCAACCCACACAGAACTGAGGAAACTCATCAAAAACTACCTCTTGAACGTAACCTAAAGCTTCCGAACCTAACCAAACTTGTTTAGGGTAAGATTTGGTAATGTCTAGATAAACCCTAAACCCATTTAAAAAAAAAATAAAAAAAAAACACCCGAGCATTGGACGAGCGGGTACCGACAGCAGTGGCTTCATCAATTTTTAAGGGCTTGCCAAACAATTTTCCAAGCACAAATAGAATTTGAGGAGAGAAGAAATGAGGCCGAAGATGAGGAAACGAAATCCATATCGGGATAACCGGCGACTAAACACTGATATCCAAACTAGGAGACCACTTCGTTAATTTTATATAGCAGTTATAGACAAGGTAAGAGCGGTGACAGAACACCCTACAATAATCTAGATCATTAGAAAGCTTGATTAGAATATGAGAGGGGTCTAGAACAGTGACAAAAACCTCACTTTTAAGCTTTAAATTGAAAAAAGATTTACGAATAGCTTTTAGAGAAGGCCTTTTGGAGGGGAAAAAGCCAATTAATGAGAACTAAAAAGCCAGCTCGTTGATTTCATCATCAGAAATCCACAAAGAAGGTAATCCACGGAAGGTCAAAGCATGCAAATCCGGAAAAAAATTCTTGGAACCAGCAAGTGCTTCAAGAAAAGAACGAGAGTGAGAACCCCCACCGAAAAAACAAGGGTCCTGAAGCTTAGCACTCGGCATACCGGCACAGCCGGCGAAAACCGAAAACAAAACCAACCAAAAAACTACTCCAAATACAAGAGGAAGAAAGAAAATGAGAAAACTTTCATGAAGCCAGGAGGTCGCTGGGAGAAAACCCCCCGCGGGGCGAGGGAGCACCCGGAGCAAAAAACCCTAACGGAGCGGCGGATGAGCTTCCCGATACTTTATGAGCCATTTTTATTTCTTCATTAGCGTAGAAACTTCTTCATAGAACCTTTATAGAAAGAATCCTATGGACATAGTATTGACTCAACATAGAAAATCTAAAACATTAGGGTATCTTATACCCTATATTGGACCTTCGAAAGCTTAAGACTATGCTAATCTTACTTTATCTCAAGTGGTATCCAGGACATAATTCTACTTCTATCCTTTTGACACAAGCTTTAGTAAGTTCAAACCTTAATTCCTATGGTTCCATTAAGCTTCATTAAATGAAATTAAACTCAGGTCAAATAAAGTATAATCCAAAATAAAATAAAATTACAAATTAAATCAAAATAAATCACATTAAAATCCAATATTATAAAATCTTAGAAAATTAAATCTCAATTCTCATGTGATCTTCTTAGTGATCTATTTGGTCAATGTCAGCATGTATGGTGTACCTTTCTAAGTTAACCACAACTGTTGGGGGTTTATTTATTCATCTCATTTTTGGCATTGATCACTCGCGTAGTCTTCCTGCATGTCATGTAGGTTAGTTCATATATTGTATTTTTATGCGCTTCCACTATCACTTGATTTAATTGTCGTCAACCTTAGAATTTGATTATGTTGGTCACATACTGATCATCACTATGTTTGGAGATATATGTGTTCAGATTGATGGTGATTGTTGAAATTTTTATGTGAATTCATGAACTCAAAGCTTTCATGCACTTTAATTAAATTTTTTTTATTGGGGCCTCGTATTACAAAACTTATTGTATCATTATATTCAGCTTATTGAGATGTTTCAATCGTGCTCATTTGGGCTTATATCAAATGATGTTTAATGTGTGTTGAAGTGAAAGAATTGAAAGAAAGAGAATTGAATGGATTTTATAAATAAATAAATAAATTAATTAATAATACATAAACAAATAATCACAAAAAATAAAAATTCTGAAAATGAGAATATAGAAGAAAAATAACGTAATAAGGAAATAAATTATGGAAATGAAAAATAATAAAAAATTAAAAGAGAATAGAAATAAAAAATAAATATAAGTAGTTTTTTTTTAATTCTTTTTTCATTTTTAAATTCAAAATCAATAATAATCTCTCTTTATAAGAAATTCTTTTAAAAAACGTCTTTCATTAAAATAACTTCTTAAATTAATCACCGCCATAAAAATGAACATTGTTGTTACAACTAATTTAATTACTTTGAAATGCAAGTCCTCGACTTCTTTCATTAAAATAACTTCTTACACATTCCATAACAAATAAAATTATAGGTCCTTAAAGAACCAAAACCTCTCTTAAATACAATATTTGAAGTTAAACCTACGAGCTAATGATTATTTCGAATACAATAGAAATAGAAACCAAAATAAATAACATATGAAGCAACCAACCAGACATAAAAAAGAAGCAACCATAGCTCGACAGACAGCAACCTGCAAATGACCAGAGGAAAGAATCAACATAAGAAAGAAAAGACAACACCCACCAAACCATAATGCCAATACCACGAAGCTAAAAGTTTGACTAGGTTGTAATACCTAATAGCATTGCTTTAAAAACCTGATCGGACAGGCCGGTCCGACCGGTTCAACCGTGAACCGGTTTGAAGGCCGATTCGGTTCAACTTGAAAACATGCGAACCGGTCCTAGTTTTTTAAAATCGATCGGTTCAAACTTTTTTAATATAAATAATTAAATAAATTATTTAATATTAAATAAATAGAAATGTTAATATAAAATTTTTAAATTTATATTAAAGAATAGATTAAATATTTATTTTAATCAACTCATATGTCTTTATTTCTCCACATGAGCTCTTGTCATGAGTGAAAGCAAAAAGGGATATGAACTTTATAAAGCAAGACTTCCCAAGAGATGTGGGACTAAATCATACAAAGAAAAAAGTTTAAAAATCTCTTAAATTCAAGAAAACCATTTTAAGAAATTTTACTAAATTATTCTAAAGTATGCAATTATTTATAGAAATAAATTTTCACAAAATAATTTTCAACCACATTAATAAAAAGTGCAGAAAATAAAAATGTTATAAAAATTAAAGAATATAAGAACACCATATTTTATAGTGGTTCGGTCCAACTAGACCTATGTCCAATACCTAAAGACTCTTTCTTTAGGTATTACACTAAATAAAATTGACTCTCCTTTTGACCTCATAACAAGATGGAGAAGTCCTTACAAACTCTCATCCAAAAAACCAGTGTGGTAGAGTACCGACATCCTTTCTCACCCTCTTGGTGACGGCAGAGTACCAACATTCTTTCTCACCCTCTTGGTGATGGTAGAGTACCATCTTTTCTCACCCTCTTGGTGATGGTAGAGTACAAACATCCTTTTTTTACCTCATAGTGATAGTACCTTGTGATGGTAGAGTACCATGATTTATGTTGAAGACATTTTCCCAAAAGCAACCAGAGGAAATGGGAAAAAATTTGATAAAAGAAAACGAAATCCTTACTTTGGACAACCTTGTGAATCCCTCACAACTCCCCTTCACTTAATATCTCACACTTAACTCATAATCTCTCCCAAACACTCACACTCAATGGCCACCCTTAAGAGAGAATCATAACAAAAGATGTGAGTGTTAATTTTTAGGACTCTTATATATTAAACACAAGAAAAATAGTTTAAAGAATTGAAAATTACAAGTCAATCGACTTAAGATCATACAATATGATTTAGGATCATCTATATGAACAGTTCAAAAATCCATATACGAACCTGTACGAACCTGATATTGCACTATATCAACCGTCTGTATGAACTGACATCATATTATACGAATAGTTCAAAACTGAACTAATTTGTTTGATATGATCCTATACAAACCTCATTTCATGCTCTGTCAATCATCTATACAAACTGACTTCGTATAGTATGAATAATTATAAAAAAATCATGCTTCATTTAGTATGAATGTGGATGACCTCATTTTGTTTTTTGTGAGTTATTTGTATGAACATACATCGTACTGTACAAACTGCTAAAAAAATGATTAGTTTGTTTGGGACAAACTGGTGCACACCAATTTCATACTCTATAAATCGTTTGTATGAATTAACTTTGTATAGTATAAATAGTTAAAAAAATTTAAAGACATGATTTGATTATCTTCATTTTTCATCTAGTACTTTTAGGAAATTATATGGAATGATTAGTTCTATAATTCTTAAGTTTGACCCACTCCCCCAATGTGTATGTGCATGATTACCCAATTACAATCACGCTCTCTCAAACTCAAGAAAAATAGAAAATTTATAGACTTCATTACATGAAACCCTAATCTATTTTGTCTTGAAGTATTCAATAGTCTGGAGTATGATTTTCTTGAAATATTAGTACACATAAATAAGAAATAAAAAATGTACCCAATGTATGTTAGGAGAAAAAAAAAATAAAAAAAAAATAAAAAAAATAATATTTTGTTATCATAGAAAAATCACATTATATAAGATTCAATCTTGAAGTCTAAGTTGCAACAATTTCTCCTTTTTTAATGATGACAAAATAATTATTGTTTGAATTAACATTAAAGATCATCTTTCTCCTAAGCTCCCCCTCAATGAATGCTCAATTAAAAAGCAAGGGATTTAAAAAAAAGACCAAGTTAAATTCAAAAACAAAACACATACACACAACAAACACAACTAATTCAAAAACAAAACACACACAAACAAGTTAATAAAAAAAACAAACACTAACCAATGACTGCAAATATAAACCAATGACACCCTCTTTTGACAACAACAAAAAGAGAAGTATCTCTTGAAAAGGTAAGTTGCTATTAACAAATCTAATAGATGGTGAAGAAGAGGAATTTAAACTATTTGCAAAGACAACATAAACATCCTTATGCAAAAAGGAAAGTCTCATATTTTAAATCAAAGAATAATTAAGATATGAAAAGTCAACCAGTTTCACTGTTCATTCTAGACCACTCAAATAAAAATAATTATTACAAAAATGATGAAATAAAAATGAAAGAACTGTATGAAATTTTCAATTGATGATATTACGCATCTTTTCAATTTTTGGCACGCTTTATGCATCATTTCAATTTCGACTAATTTTGCACCTCTTTATATTTTTAGCAAATATTGTGCATCTTTTAAACTTGTCACATATTTTGTACATCTTTTCAAGTCTGGCACACTTTGTGCATCTTTTTACATTTTTGGTCTTTCCAATATCAATAAATCTTAAAATAAAATCCAATAATTAATAAAATAAACACATTTAAAAAGAAATAAAATAAAAATAAGAAATTTCTTTCACAACAATTATAGCTAAATAATATTTGTCTATAAGAACACGAAGATGATATTCTAATCTACATCTAACCATAATTTACTTTAAAAATTTAGAAATTAAATTTTGCAAGAAAATTAATTTGAAGAGCAAAGTATTTTAAAATTTCATTCCATAAATTAACTACATTTGATTAGTCTATAGAAATTTAAAATAATTCAAGAAGATTAACCTCAACACAAGACAAACATCAATCCATTCCTTTTTTTAAACAAACTAAGGATGCAAATACAAATACAATAAAAAAAATACACAAACATTCAAATGCCATCGGATAAAAACTAAAAAGTTAAAACTTACAACAACTATAATAGAAAATGGAAAACTAATATGTTGGAGGATCTTGATCTGGAGGCAGCTGAGCAGGGGCAAACATCATAAAGTAGCTATATATGGTAGTTACATGAGTTTTGACTGAGTCAAACTATCCTCTAATCTAGCCCATGTCTTCATTACATCTTGTATCCTGCTCATTTAAGTGAGTCTCAATTTGATCAAATCGTTGTTCAAAATAAGATTCAAATATATCAAACTGCTGGACCATTTCTTAATAGAAATGATGATTAGGTCCATAAGCAGGTGCAGGCACAGGAGTAGGAGAAGGTCCTCCTTATTCATGAAAATCTTCTCCCTCATCCCCTTAGTCTCAATTAAAAAGTGAGTGGAAGGAAGTATCAGTGAAATAGATTGGAGGCTGAGTAGGTGGATTAGGATGAATCAAGTTATACTTCTTCTCAAGAATATAAGCGATCAGGTGTTCTAAATCCATATTCTTCTTTCTTTTATTATTAAGAAGTCCAATGTCTGTAAGTTTATAAATGTAGTCTAGAATCAATCGGGCTTCATCTATTGGAGTGTTTTTCATAATAAGATATGTGACTATAGACATCAAAGGAGTTAGGTTGATATGATCACCAGCTTTAGGAATCATGGAAGTTCTTAATACATGCTAGATGATCCTAGAATTTTGATTAAAGGTGTACACACAAGACAGGTGATTGACTAAAGTGACACCTCTAAGGGTTTGATTGATAGTAGATAAGTCAAAATCAGACCTAGAAGTCATTGTATGTGCCCTTACCCCTTCAGTTTTAAGGTGTAAGTAGGTGACCAAGTCTTACTTGGTGATCTCTACTCTCTATTTAGAAACATAGGATAACATCTTGGTATGGTTTTAATTCTTTCTAGGTTGGCAAGGAAATAGTGATATGTGTCATGATGGAAAGCATAGACTAATGTGAGAATAAATAAGAATTAGGTAGAATCAAAAAGAGGAATTATGGAAAAGTTAATGTCTCTTTGGATGAGGAGATGAGAAGGGACATTTTTGTCTCAAAGAAGCAGAGATAGGCTTCTTCATTCTCTTTGGAAAGGAAGTTCTCATCTCTTTGACCAGAATGAGAAGAGAAGCCTTTGGAGATTCTAGCCTGCTTATTGTTGCTTACTATTTGAGAAGTTTTAAAACACAAGATGATTTGAGATTAAAAGTGATTGGTGAAGAAATCTCAATAAATAACTTCCAATTTAAAGAAAAATGACACAATCATACAAGAAAAAACATGGTTTGTACATTTGACCTTGCGTTCGTACAGGATGAAAACCTTTCATACTTACAAATGGAAACTACCAAAATTGAAACAACTTTTTATAAACTGCCATTCTCGAGGAGTTATTTCATATAACTTTTTGACCATAATGATCATAAAGATAAGCATGCGTTTGTCCAGGATGATTAGATAATAATGGTAGTATTCTAGCAGTCAGGTTCGTCCATATATAGAATGACATCAAGATCGTATAGATGAACAGGTGTTTGTCCGGGATGTTCTTCAAAATGTAACTACACTTCGAATAACTTCCATATTCGTATAGATGAAAAATGAAGTATTCATATAGTATGATGACGTGTTAGTACAGTATGATCAGTTTATAAAAAAAAAAATCTTTTTCATCTTACTAACTTAGAAAAATTATCATGCAAAATCTAGTGATATGGTATAATACAAAAGTGGTTAGTATAGTTTAACTAAAAAGGGAATTTTTATATTTGCACATGATAATCATGACTCTTTCCAAAAATCAAGTCAAAAAAGATCCATGAGACACAAAAGAAAAATCAACCCCAAAATAAAGAAAATGAAAATCAACATAAAAACAAAAACAAATTATAAATAACAATAAAATACACAAAAAATAAGTTACATCACAAATGAATATTGTTGAATTTCAATTCTTAAGAATTAATATCAATTACACCCAATTTGTTTTTTAAGGAGTTGAACGTTTCTAAAGTAAGTGGTTTTGTGAAAATGTCTACAATTTGATTTTTAGTAGCTGCATGATGTAGCTCAATTTCTCCTTTAGACATATAATCTCTAATGAAGTGATGTCTTATATCTATATGTATGGTTCTAGAATGTTGAATAGGACTCTTTGAAATGCATATGACACTTGTATTATCACAATAAATTTGAATTGTGCCAATAGAAAATCCTAATATAAGTTATTATTTTAGCCAAAGAACCTGTGCCACATAACTACCTAAGATAATATATTCAACTTCAACAGTAGAAAAGGCTATTATATTTTGTTTTCTGCTAGACCATGAAACTAAAAGTTTCCAATGAATTGATAAGTTTTAGAAGTACTTTTTTTATCAATCCTACATCCTATAAAAATTTGAATCAGAATATCTTCTGATTTCATAAGAAGAGTTATGCCTTGTATACCATATCCCTAAGTTTTGAGTTTCCTAAATATGTCATAGAATTCTTTTAAGAGGAGTCAAATGTGATTCCATATGATCAGCTTGAAATGTAGCATAAAAATAAACACTAAATATGATATTGTTGCAAATCTAGATTCATGAATTATGATTTTGATGATAACAAATATTTCTGACACATCTATTTTTCTACGACTGCCTAGCCTACTAATATTTCAGGTCCACAAGGCCAATTATAAATCAAGCTAGCTCAAGATTAGATAAATTAGAACTGAGTCATTCTGTAAATTATCATAAAGTATAATTTACCTTTTTTTAAGTCAATTGTAATAAAGTGGGTTCTGATGCTAAGTAACCATGCACACTCATACACTCAGGAAAAAAATTCTATCTATTTTTTTAGTTTTTTTATTTTTTTACCACATCATCGTGGATGATCCAAAATCATCCTGGACAATCATTTAAAAACTAAAACCCTAATTAGGGCATCCTGGTTAAGGCAACCACAATTAAGCAAATCAGCCTAGATAATATTATCATCATCTTGGACGATAGACTCAAATCAGAAAGCATTAGCTACCACATCCTTTTAGGCATGTTTTATTTTTGGACATCATCCTAGACGATGTAGTACAATTATGCCTAAATTAGTTTGGTAATTAAGAAAATCAATTATGGTTTGATTGCTCAGTCATATCATCTTGGATGCTCGCATGATAATCTGGGATGATCAGTTAAACAAATCTTAGTTTCTTCTTAGATGACTAGAATGATGCTTTGGATGATGTGTATTCTTTTGCACTAATCATCAGGGACAATACCAAATTATCTTAGATGATCAGTTACTTTTTCCATCATCCAGACATGCAATAAGGGCGATGTTCGGGGCAATATTTGACATTTTGAACTAATTATCTGAGATGATTGTGAAATTATTCTAGATGATTAGTAATTGTCTAGACATGCAATCAGGGTGATATTCTGGATGTTACTTAATGATTTTGAACTAATCATACAGGATGATGTCTTATCATCCTGGTCGATCAGAACAAATAAGTTCCTTAATCGTCTAGACTCTCCTAGATTATCCTAGCTAATTGAGATGAATTTGTATTGATCATATAGGATGATCCTTCGATCATTCTGGATGATTATGCCAAATTATTACAATTAATAGCAAATTTGGAACTCTTCTATTTAAGGCCTCTTGCTTACCAAAGATTATATATTTTGCAACTATCTTAACTTGAGAGAGACAAGAGGAGAAGGAGAGTAATATAGATAGAGATAGGATCTTATGAGGGAGAGTTTTTGACGGGTTTCACAAACGTTGCTCTAAGAAAGGATCCGAGTTATTTTCTCTGATCATCATCCCTAGTTCCTTGAAGGTTCGAGAGTGATCTACTTTAGCAATTGATTAAGGTTCTCTGCCTGCTTTAGGAGGAAGCGAAAGGAGTCGGGTTCTCTGCCTCTTCAGGAGGAAGCAAAAGGAGTTGGGTTCTCTGCCTTACCGGTGTCGGTGGAAAGGAGGTTTATACAGGCTTCTTCTCCTTACTGTGGGAGCTAAAGGAGAGTCACTGAGTTTAGTGCAATACCCGAAGGAAGGCTCCATGGAGTGGACGTAGGTCAAGTTGACCAAACCACTATAAATTTCTATGTATTCATTCTTACTATTTTTTCCCCATTTACTTTTTGTACTTTGATTTTCTTGTGGTGAATTTTGGATTGGTTTAAGATTAAGCTTTTTATTGAGAAATTTTTAAAATAATAATTCACTCCCCTCTTAGTTAGCCATGAGCTAGTTCATAAGGGATTAACATCCATAATAAACTTTCAAGTGGTATCAGAACGAAATTCATAAAATTGAGTTTTTGAAAACTTTTGAATTTTGATCCATGGCTAACTCCGATTATCATAATACTATGGAAGGGTACTCTATTACCTGACCACCTTTGTTTGATTATATTCCTTTTGATTTCGAAAAACTTGCATGTCTATATTTTTATAATCGATTGACTATCGTATGTTGATGCTTTTTAAAGAGGGTTATTCACCTCCATCATGTGAAATTAATGGTATTAAATTGAACTATCTTTTATTAAATGGACTTTTGATGATAGGGATTTAGCATAACTTTATACAAAATGTTTAAACTATTTTTTCTGTGCTTTAAAATCAGAAGATTACATGCGTGTCTCAACTTGTGCTTCTAGTAAAGAAATTTGGGATAGATTAGGTATTAATTTTAAAGGAAAAAATAAAGTTAAGTAATCTATGTTGAATATTTTATTGCATGACTACGAACTTTTTTGTATGAAACTTACTGAATAAATATCTAACATGTGTACTTTGTTATCATCACCTCACTATATGCCTTAGGAAGAGAACTCACTAACTATAAAGAAGTGAATAAAATTTTAAGATGCTTGCCTTCTTCCTTTGATGCTAAGATTATTGCATTAACTGAATCTAACGATTTTAATATTTATTCTATTGATAACTTATTTGGATTAGTAATTGCTTACGAGCAAGGAATGAACCAAAGATAACTTGATACAGGTGAGAAAAAGAAAGAAATAATTATGTTATGGAGAATGGTTATTCTGGGTCATAAAGTGATGATGTTGCCTTAATCACTAGGCAATTCAAAAGCTTTCTAAGGAAAGAACAAAAGCACCATAAAAAATGGAATAAAGGTAAGGGTAGTAAAAATTTAAAAAGTTTTTTGATATAATTTGTTTTGAATTCAGGAAGCCAAGACATATACGAGCTGATTGTCCTACACTTAAGACTCACCCAAGAAAGGAAAAGGGTGAGGAGAAGCCCAAGTTTATGAAGGACAAGAAGAGGTTCCAAAAGGCGTTATGGACAGATTCTGCTTCTGACTCTTTTGAGACTGAAGCTGAGGAGGAGACTACAAACTTGTGCTTAATGGCAGACAATCATATTGGTTAGTCTGACCAAGATGAGGTATGTGAACTAACTAGCTTGCAATCAATTTCTTGAAGTTTCTAAAAAAATTCATACATCATATAGGAAACTTAAGAAATTGCATTTAAGCTTGAAATTGAAACTTTTAAATTTATAAAAAGAGCAGGAAATTTTACTTAAAGATCACACCATAATTGATAGCAATCACATGTCATTACTTGATGTGTTTGATGAGTTAAATAAAAAGCATTCTGAATTAGTCATTGATCATGATTCATTGAAAGCATCCTACACCTCACATGAAAAATAGGACTACACCCACACCTGATCTAAAGCCAAAAGTTTTGAAACCTAAGATGAGGCACTATAACCCGAATAGATTAATAAACCTTTTTTCTAGTGTTAGATGTTTTTCATGTGGCATGTTAGGACACATTTCTTGCACTGTTCACCATAGTATATATTGTGTGTGGAGACCTAAATTGCATGGTTTACAGTATAACACATATATAATGCATTATTCTTTCAATGAGAAGGGACCCAAACTTATTTGGGTTCCTAAATTTGATGTTTGATGATTTTGTAGACATGCTCTCATAAAATACCTCATGAGAGCATGTGGTACCTAGATAGCGGATGCTCACGACACATGACTTGAGATGCCAACCAATTCATTTTGTTGTAGGTCAGGCCTGGAGGTAAGGTCACTCTTAGAGACAACACCACCAAAAAAGTGGTGGACGTAGGTATAATCGAAAACTCTAAGAACCTTTTGATTGAAAATGTTTTGCTTGTAGATGTACTGAAACCCAACTTGCTCAATATCAATCAGATTTGCTATAAGGGCTTCATCATAAAATTTTTGGAAAATAAATGCATGAACTTGATGCTTATTGATTTCTAAATTTTATTTTTCAATATGTTATTTGTTGTTTTCTTTTCTTTCTATTGACTTTAGTTTTATTTATTTATTTTTATTGCTCTTTTCATATTTTCTTTTCTGTCGTTTTGTTTTATTTTTCTTTTTGATCACTGCTGAAATGATATTTTGAGTCTTGTTTTTGTTTTTGAAAATTTGTAGTTAATGAATGACATCCCTAAATAAGTTAAAGGAAGAAACATCATTGATTATTTTCCTTCCTCTAACTTCTTTTACCAGTGTAAATTTATTTTATAAACAAAAATCTATCTCAAATTAATAACTAGACTTTACGATGAAGATCTTTTCTATCTTGCTACAGTAATTTATATTATATAAATAATGTTTAAAGGCATTAAATCACTTTCAGGATTTCGTAATCTTGTTGTTGCATTTATCATATGAATTTGATTCTGCTTTGTGGTTTACTCTTCCTTATATTAGAGAATGAGTTTTTCTTATTCTTGGTCCTTCTCTGATCATCTCCATCCATCTCCAAAATTTCAATTTTTTGTCACATCATCTTGGATGATATTAATATCATCCTGGATGATACATTCAATCCACTCTTAAAATTCCATCTAACAGCTCGTATGACTTTCTGTTTATGATTATCCTAAATGATCCATTATCATCTGGATAATCTGATCTTATTCTGCTTCAATTTTTTGTGATCATCCTAGATGATCCTCCTCATATTGGATAATTTTCTCATTTTCTGCTCAATTATTGGTGATCATCCTGGATGATCCACCTGTTTATTCTAGACAATCCACATGGTAGAGTTATTGCACATTTTAAATTCAGTAAGTATGATCCATTATTAGCGATCATCCTGGATGATCCACCTAATCGTCCTAGATGATATGCTTTTTTAACAGTCATCTGGCATGAATCCTCAGGATGATTGACTGTGTCTTATCATTCCAGACAACGTCTAATCGTCTTAGACTATATAACTACCTTTTTGACCAATCATCGTGGACACAATAATTTCACCTGATCGTCTTGGATGATTCTACGATCATCTTGGATGATCAGTTCATTTCCTTATAAACTGAAGCTTTCAAACATTTTTTTTTCGTCCAAACTCCTCCATTCATCTTTGCTCTCATTATTTCTCTATTTTTCATATTTATGGCGGGTGGAAAGCGATCCTGTATGCATGCTGGAAGCTCCTCGAGGGCCAACATTGGCCCTCATTTTACTGAGGTGGCTGGCCAAGCCGCCTACCTGCATTACAAGATAGCCAAGATCACCTTATCCTGGACTTTTAATCCACATACATCTTCTTACCCTATTCTTGACCTTTTTATGCTCACTTCTCTCACATTCATCCTTACCCATGCCATTCCTTTCAATTTCATGCTACTTTTTAAATTTGTTGCTAGCCTCAAAATTAATTCTTTGTATATTGTACTTCAGTCTTATGTCAACAAACATCTTGTCGAAATCATGCATCAAGATTATCATGAGCTTCTTTAATTATCCATCACTGGAGATAAGATTCATGTCTTATCTAAAGATATTGATTTTGACTGGGCTTTGGCCAATCAACTTTTGCGAAACACCTTTATTTCTTATCATGATTGGGCATCCAGCACCTTTTTTAAGGATGCTAGGATAATCCAACATGTTCTTAGAATATCTATTATTCCTAAAGCTGGTAATCATGTTCATATTACTCCACTTCTTTTGATTAACACTTTCTATATCTTGACCCATCAAGAATTCAATGCTACTGATCTTATTTTCTACTACATTGAGTACTTCACGAGCATTAGGGATCCAGAACATATAAGGAGGCCTAACCTTATCCTCGGACACATCATAACTTATGTCTTGAAATCATGTATCAAGATTATCATGAGCTTCTTTAATTATCCATCACTGGAGACAAGATTCATATCTTATCTAAAGATACTGATTTTGACTAGTCTTTGGCCAATCAACTTTTGCGAAACACCTTTGTTTCTTATCATGATGGGGCATCCAGCACCTTAGTTAAGGATGCTAGGATAATCCAACATGTGCTTCGAATATCTATTATTCCTAAAGCTGGTGATCATATTCATATTACTCCACTTCTTTTGATCACCACTTTTTATATCTTGGCCCATTAAGAATTCAATGCTACTGATCTTATTTTCTTCTACATTAAGTACTTCACGAGCATTTGGGATCCATAACATAGAAGGAAGCCTAACCTTATCCTCATACACATCATAACTTATGTCCTAAAATCCAAGTACAACCTTTAATATCCTGTCCCACCAAACTTTTAGCCTGCCTTCTACACCAATGACTCTTTCCACATTCTTCACAGTACTTGTCTCCACTCGGAGCTTGAGGAAGATGAGGGAGCTGAGGAGGTGGCTCCTGTACCTATTCCTACACCTGCTCTGCTCCGCCAGCACCCACAGTTGGATCAGCTAGTGGAGCAATTCGACTAGTGAGAGAATAGGTTTGAGTCCTACGTTGTTGTATAGGAGCAATAACAAGCGAAGGATGTTGCTCATTTTGATTCATACGTCTCTTACCAACAGCAACAGCATGACCAGTACATGGCCTAGTTTGGGTAGTAGTTTGTTACTCTTTCTAATTTCTTCCAACCGCCGCCACCACGTCTTGATAATCAGGGGCCTTCCTACTTGTTGTTTGTTTTCTTATTCTATTTTTCTGTGATGTATTTTGATTCTTTTTGTTAGCATCCATTTTATTTTTTTCTTTTTTTCTCTCCTTTTTGTGATGTCAAAAGGGGGAGTAGTAGTAGTGTTTTATGTTTCAGTGTACTGCTTTCTTTTTAGTATTTTGTTTTTAGTAAAATTTAAACTTCTTAATTCATATTATTTTTTGTCTTTTTTCAATTAAGCTACTTAAATTATTTCTAGTTTCCATAATCAAAAAGGGAGATATTATTGTGAATTTAGATTTAAGAATTATGATTTTGATGATAGCAAATATTTTTAACACATCAATTTTTCTACGGCTGCCTTGTCTACTAATATTTTAGGTCCACAAGGCCAATTGAAAATCAAGCCAGCTTAAGATGGGATAGAATAGGACCAAGTCAATCTATAAAATATCGTTAAGTATTGCTTATATTTTCTAGAGTCAATTATAACAAAGTGGGTCATGGTGCTAAGTAACCTTGCACACACACACTCAAGGAAAAATTCTATCTATTTTTAGAATTTTTGTTTTTGATCACATCATCCGGGATGATCCAAAATCATCCTAGACGATTAGTTAAAAACAAAATCCCTAATTAGGGCATCTTGGTCAAGGTAGGTGCAATTAAGCAAATCAACCTAGATGATATTATTATCGTCCTGGATGATAGACTCAAATAAAAAAGAATCAGTTGCTAAATTCTATTAGGCATGTTTTATTTTTAGACATTATTTTGGACATCATCTTGGATGATACAATGTAATTATACCTAAATTAGTTTAATAATTAAGGAAAGTAATTAAGGTTTATTGCTCGATCATATCATCCTAGATGATCACAGGATCGTCCAGAACAATCAATTAAACAAACCTTAGTTTCTTCCTGGATGACAATAATGATGCTCTGTGTGATGTGTATTATTTTGCACTAATTGTCTAGGCTGATCCCAAATTGTCCTGGAAGATCAATTATTTTTTCCATCATCCAGACATGCAATCAGGGCGATGTTCTGGATGACATTTAACATTTTAAACTAATCATCCAGGATGATCATGAAATCATTCTAGAAGATTAGTTTAGTTTTCCATCATCCAAACATGCAATTAGAGCAATATTCATGATGATAGTCAATGATTTTGAACTAATCATATATGATGTGTCTTATCATCTTGGACGATCAAAATAAACAAGTCCCTTAATCATTTAGACTCTCCTAGATTATCCTAGCTAATTAAGCTGAATTTGTATTGATCATATAGGATGATTATGTTGGTTTGTTGCAATTAAGAGCAAATTCAGAGCTCTTTTATACACAATAACTTATTTATCCAAGATTGTATCTTTTGCTGATGTCTTGACCTGAGAGAGCCAAGAGGAGAGGGAGAGCAAAGGAGAGAGAGAGAGGATCTTGTGAGGGGGAGTTTGTGAGGGGTTTCATAAAGGTTGCTCCAAGCAAGGATCCGAGTCATCTTCTTCAGTCATCATCCCTGGTTCCTTTGAGGTTTGAGGGAGGTCTACTTTTTTAATTGATCGAGGTTCTCTGTCTGCATTAGGAGGAAGCTAAAGGAGTTTGGTTCTCTTCTTGCTTCAAGAGGAGGCAAAAAAAGTTGGGTTATCTACCTCACTAGTGTTATGGAAATGAGGCTTGTACATGCTTCTCAACCTTAATGTGGGAGCAAAAGGAGAGTCACTGAGTTTAGTGTAATACCCAAAGGAGAAGCTTTGAGGAGTGGACATAGGTCAAGTTGACCAAACCACTATAAATTTCTGTGTGTTTGTTCTTACCATTTTTACCATATTTAATTTCCTCACTTTGATTTTCTTATGGTGAATTTTGGTTTGGTTTAAGATTATGTTTTTGATTGAGAAATTTTTAAAGCACCAATTCACCCCCCTCTTGGTTAGCCTTGGGCTAGTTCATGAATGCTTAACATCCCTAATGAACTTTCAGATATCTGATCTGCTAGTAGTTAAGTAAAATAATTATCTAATTATTTCTCGAAATTTCTTCTAATTAATAGAGTTTCTCTTAGATCTCTTATCTAACTACACTGAGGAACTCATTTGTGTACTTATTAATTTAGCTTTATCCATTTCATATTTCTTGAGGATGTCTTTAAGATACTTTGATTGGCTAAGAAATTTTCCATCCTTTTTTTTATGTTAAAACCAATAAAATAACTTAAGTCTGATATTAAACTCATTTCAAATTCACTACTCATTGTTTTTACAAAATCATCATAAAGATTTTTATTGCTGGATCCAAATAAGATATCATCAACAAATATTTGAGCAATGACCATGTAATCTCCTACTTTTATTAGGAAGAGAGTGGTGTACACACTTCCTTTAACAAATGATTTTTCTAGTAGGAATGAGCTTAACCTCTCATATTAAGCCCTAGGTGTATATTTTAGTCCATATAAAACTTTTCTAAATTTAAATACATGATTAAAGAATTTTGAAAAACTTTGAAATTTTTCAACATAAACATTCTCTTATATTACCCCATTAGGAAAGACACTCTTAATATCCATTTGAAATAATTTAAAAACTTCAAAACAGGCAAATGGTAGTAATGCCCATATCGCTTCAAGTCTGGCTACAGAGGAAAAAGTTTCTTCAGAATCAATTCCTTATATTTGATTATACCCTTTGGCTACCAATCTTACTTTATTTCTAACCGCTATACCAGAATCATTCATTTTATTTTTGAACACCCACTTAGTTCTAACAACACTTTGATCTTTAGGCCTTACAATTAATTCCTAAACATCATTTCTAACAAATTAATTCAATTCTTCTTGCATGAAAAAATAAAACAACCAGTAAAAAGTTTTTAATTTATATTAGTGGGCTCAATCATTGAAATAAAAGTAGAGTGGTTCACTTTTTTATTTTCAAACTCTCCTACATGATCACTTTGAATTGATAAAATTTCATACCCTAGCTTCCTTTGAATCCAAGTAGAAAAATTGCTAAATTCATCAAATGATTCACACTTATGTGATAATAATTTGACCTAAGTGAATCTTGAATAATCATTAATGATTACATACCTAAAAACTTTTCCTCCTAAACATACAATGCTAATTAGTCCAAAAAGATCAATGTATAGGATTTCTAAAGGTTTCGTAGTTTTAAGTTCCTTGATTAAATGAAAGGAGGACTTAACTTGTCTTCCTAATTATCTTTCATCACAGAGGTGATCCTCAGTGAAGTCTAATTTAGGTATTCTTCTAACCAATTCTTTCTAGGTAATCTTCCTAAGATTTTTAATGCTTGTGTGACAGAGTCTTCTATGCCATAACCATAATTCACCAGTGATAGTTTTGACACAAAAAGCATTAGAATATTTAATATAATTTAAATCAAGTATGTATATATTATTTACCCTATTTTCATGCAACACATCAATTCTATTTTGGCTTATAATAAAGCATGCAGGTAAAAATTTAATGCTAAAACCCTTACCACAAAGCTGACTAATACTTAATAAGTTAGGTTTTAAGCCTTCAACCAATAATGCATTCTCAATAGAGAAATTATTTTGGTTGTTAATCATATATGTACCTACCACTTTCCAAGTGGTATTGCCCAGTGTCACTTTGCCTCCATTCCTGACTTCCAGCGATATAAATTGAGTTTTTCTCTAGTCATATGCTTCAAACATCTGTTGTCAAGGTACCAAATACTCTCATAAGGACTTGTATGAGAGCATTTCTACAAAATTATCAAACATTAGACTTGGGAACCCAAATGAATTTGGGTTGACCTCTTAGCAATGATATTCTAGATGCATGTTTCATATGTTGTGATTTATACATGTTAGGTCTCTATACTAGATGTATTCTACTTTGAATTATGCAAGTGTGAGAAATCTTTTCTATCACTCCACATGAAAAACATTTAACATAAGGAAAAGGATTTACCAATCTAAGTAAGTTATAACATATTTTCCTAGGTTTTGAAATTGTATGCTTCTGATAAGGATTATAAAATTATTCAAGTGTAAGGGGTGTCTTATTTTCCTTAAAAGTTTTTAGTTTTTCTTTAAAATATGAGTTTGTGCTTTCTAAAATAGCATTGTCAACTTTCAACTCATGTTCTCTTTCATTCGCTTCAACTATAAACACATTAAATTCATTCTCCAGATAAATATAAGATGTTTTTAATAAATCATATTTATTGTTCAAATCATCAAATTCATCCAACAATTACATGTGGTTGCTACTTATGAATGTGTAATCGTTCCTAAAGATTTCATGCTCTTTTTGTAAATTTAAATATTCTATGTTCAGTTTAGAATGTAGTTTTTGAGTTTTCTATATACAATATGCATTTTCTCAAGTAAATAGGATAAATCATATACCTCCTCTTGATCCGAATGATCAAGTTTGTCTACCATTAAGCACAAGTTTGTGACTTCCTCTTCTACTTCTATTTCTGAGGGATCTAAAGCTGAGTCAGCCTAGAAAACTCTCTATAGTCTTTTCTTTCCCTTCCTAACACTGGTTTTGTTCTCAACTTTCTCCTTTCCAAGATTAGCTTTGAGATTCAGGTAGCCAATTTTCATATGTTCAGCTTCATGCATTCATAACAAATGATGTCATTAGAAAATTTAGCATTCTTGCAGAACTTACCCTTGTTCCACTACTGACGTCTCTATTACTTTCGTCTTAGAAACATTTTGAATTACCTCATCATGAGTGTAATATATTCTTCATCCTCAGGTAGTGTTTGATCACTTTCTGAGTCATCCACTTTCAATGCAATATTCTTCTCCTTCAGCTTGTCACCTTCATCAATCTGTCTTTGAGTCACTCCTTGCTCGTAAGCAATCAGTGGTCCAAGTAGATTATCAATAGAATAAACATTTAGATCTTTAAACTCAGTTATGGTATTTATATTTATATTATAAGTAGTAGGTAATCAATGTAGGATTTTATTAACTCTTTAAATTCATTTGTTTCCAACCTAAAACATACAATGATGTAACTATCTATATAAAATGTGTGTAAATGTCATTGATTGACTCATTCGATTTCATGTAAAAAATTTAATAATCATTTGATAGAATGTTCAATATGGATTATTTCACCTCATTAGTTCCTCCATACATTATAGAAAGTCTATCTCAAATTTATTTTTCAGTTTTACAGGTTGAAACATGTATGTATTCCTTATATTTCAAGGCATAGAAAAAAATGTTTAAACATTTTACATTTAATTGGGCTAAGTCTTTTCTTCTAATGTCCAATAAATAAATAGTGTTTCAATCCTAATGCTATTAATAAGTCTAGTGGGTCTAGTGTAACCTTCCTGTACTAAAATTCATATGTGATAGTTAAGTGATTGTAAAAAAGTAGACATATGAGTTTTCCAAAAGTCAAAAGGAATGTAATAGAATAGTGGTGGTCTAGTGATTAAATAACCTTCATGAGTGTTCCAATTTTCAAAAGTAGCTATGACCATTTTTCAAAAGTTATCTAAACCATAATTTTTGAAATAGGCTCTGATACCACTTGACAGTTTGAGTAGGTTATAAGACATAATAAAACTGTCCCACGATTAACCAAGAGAGAGGGGGTGGGGGGGGGGGGGGGTGAATAGGTAATTTAAAAAAACTCTTGGATTCTAGAAAATTGCTTTAAGAAATTTTACTCAATTTTTTTGAAGTATGCAGTTATTTGTAGAAATAAGTTTTAACAAAATATTTTTCAACCATAATAATATAAAGTGTGAAAAATAAAAATTTAGTAACAAATAAAAGAGCAGAAGAACTCTAAATTTTATAGTGGTTCGATCCAACTATATCTATATTGACTCCTTGAAGACTCCTTCAATTATTGCACTAAGTAAAAGTGACTTTCCTTTTGCCCCCATAATAAGGTGGAGAAGCCCTTACAAATTCTCTTATACCAACCCGATGTGATAGAGTACAGATGTCCTTTCTCACACTCCTGGTGACGGTAGAGTACCAGCATCCTTTCTCACCTTCCTGATGATGGCAAAGTACCAACATCCTTTCTTACCCTCCTGGTGACTGTAGAGTACAAATGTCCTTTCTCACCATCATGGTGACAGCAGAGTGCCAATATCCTTTCTTATCCTCCTAGTGATGGTAGAATACCAACATCCTTTCTCACCCTCTAGGTGATGGCATAGTACTGTAAACTAATGTTGAAGAACTTCTCTCAAAAGCCTCAAGAGGAAATGGGCAGAAATTTGAAGAAGAAAAAAGATATCCTAGCTTTAGGCAACCTTATGAATCCCTCATAAATCCCCCTCACTTGATCTCTCACACTTCACTCTCATAATCTCTCCCAAACACTCACACTCAATGGCCACTCTTAAGAGAAAATCATAACAAAAGATGTGAGTGTTAGTTTTTTGGACTCTTATATATTAAAAAAAAGTAAAAATTTTTAGAGAACTAAAAATTACAAGTCAACCAACATAAGATCATACAGTACGATCAAGAATCATATGTATGAATAATTTAAAAATATATGTACGAACCTATACAAACTTGATATCATACTCCATCAATCATCTATACAAACTGACATCATACTATATGAACAGTTTAAAATTGAATTAATTTGTCTGGTATTATCCTATATGAACCTCATTTTGTACTCTATCAAGCATCTATATGAATTGAGTTTGCACATTATGAATAATTAAAACAAATCATGCTTCATTTGGTATGAATGTGTACAACCCCATGTTTTACTCTATGAGTCATCTATATGAACATACATCATACAATATGAATGATTAAAAAAATGATGAGTTTGTTTGGGATGAATTAATATGCATGGATTTTGTACTTTGTGAATTGTCTATACGAACCATCTTCATACAATACAAATAATTAAATAAATTTTAAAGACAATATTTGATTAACTTAATTTTGGGGAAAATTTTTTGACAATTTGTCTAGTACGATTGGAAATCATATGGAACGATTAGGTCTATAATTCTTAAGTTTTGACTCACTCCCCCAATGTGTGTCTGCACGGTTACCCAATTACAATCACACTCTCCCAGGCTTAAGAAAAATAAAATTTATACACTTCATTACATGAAACCCTAATATATTCTATCTTGAAGTCTGTATTAGTCTGGAGTATGATTTCCTAAAATATTAGTACACATGAATAACAAATAGTAAATATACTCAATGTTTGTTAGGAGAAATAGTAATCAAAATAATAATATTTTGTTATCATAAAAAACAATATTATATAAAACTCAATCTTGAAATATAAGTTGCAATAAAAGTGATACAAAATAGCTCACAAAACCAATAACCACCAAGACCCCTCCCAAGCACTCACACCAACCTAGAAAACACTAAACCAGAAAAGTCAACCGAGAAAAAGAGAGAAAAAATAGATAAACTATTTTTAAGATTTTCACTTTCTCCATTTACCAACCCGACAAAAGTCATCACGAAGAACACAACTCACATTCAATTCATATAAGTCTTGAAACATGTTATTTTATTCATTCACCTCTATCTCACTAACACCACAAGGAGAAGATGGTGAGCCGTCAAGCCAGTCATTATGCTCCACCAAAATTTCCCTTTATCTAACACCCAAGTGAACATTCAAAGCATTAGATAAAAGAAAAAACAATTGTCACATCAACAATATTCTCACTCCTAACTAGCCCCATAAGAGAGGGCAACAAAGATAGCTTAATAAATGCCACAAAAAATTCAACAAAAGGATCCAATTCATTAGATACTTCATTCACCACCACGATATTAACATTACATAATTCTTTATTCCCCATATTCAAAAACTCATTACGGGATGCAGAAGAAACACCCATAGAAGTTTTAGCAGCAATCTCACCCCTAGCGGATTGTACCAAGTCATTACCACTATCACCTAAACTAAGACAATAAGCTAATGACCCTAAATGTTCAATATGACCACTAAAATCCAGCACAAGAAAGGAGAAAAGCACATGAGGTGGAACACTAGCAAATAGGAACGATCGAATTAGTCCCTATCAACAACCCTGTTATAACTCAAAATTTAAAAAACTGCATTTTGTATTGCAACATTCAAGATTTTATTCAGGAGTTGTTATAAGCCCAAATTATAAACTATCTTTCCACAACATCTCTATTATCGTGTTTTTGTTTCACTATTTTTATCATAATTTTTGGACACTTGTGAAATTCCTTATGAAATTGATACCTAATGGTACAAGTGAGGGTTTTAAGACTATTAGATGTCCGTTTTACTAACTAACATCATCAAATTTTTCTAAATAAAATAAGTTATTTTATGGATACTTTTCATAATTTTTGGAATCCCTACAAGAATTTGTATAATTTTTATATTTTAAAAATGATTATAATATTATATATTATTATTTTATTATTAAAATATCTAAAAGCACTTAAATCTAATCTTCCCTTTTCATTTAAGCCATACGTGTACATTTAATAAAGAAAGATTGTTGGAAATTGTGAAGAAAGAGAGGAGAGAGAAGGAAAGAAGTTGGGTTTTGACAACTGTAGAGCGATTTTCATACATCATCCTAGTTGAGAAATTTGCACATCTCGAGGTAGGTTACATTTTGCTTATTTTAGATTTCAATAATTTTTTGTTCTTGGAATTTTTTTGATCAAATTTTTTTCTATAATAGAAAAATGAGGACAACTTTGTTTTGGTAAAACTTTCACCGCATATCTTTTTATATGTTATAGACACTGATTATGAATATTTTGAGTACATTTTGGAATTTTTTTGCTTGAGGATTTTAAAAAAGAAATAATTTTTACCTAATCAAAAAATATATTTTGACTTCTAAAAATAGTTCTTCATTCAATTAAAGCTTAAAAATGATATTTTACACAATTTGTGGTAATTATATTATGTTTGGAAATTGTAAATTTTTACTAGTTGTATTTTTGTTGTCTACCATTAGGACATTTTGATAAATTTTTAATTCGGTCCAATTACACTTTAATTAATAAAATGTATTGAAAAATATTTTGTGAAGTGTTGTGATATTTTGCTGATGCCAGTGTGTGGCCGAGGTGGGATTTTATTACGTTGATGCAAGTGGACAACTAAGGTGGGATTCTATTATGCTGGAACTAGTGGGCAGCCAAGGTGGAATTTTGTTATATCAATGTCAGTGGGCAATTGAGGTGGGATTTTGTTATGCTCGTAAACTTCTGTTACTTAATTGTTATTATACTAGATCCAATGGGATATTGAGGTGGGATTTCTATTATTAAGTGAGTTCTTATAATTTAGTTCATTAGTATTTAATTTTAGTATATGATTTAACATAGTGATCTCAATTCTTTTGTCTTTGATTATTGATTTGTCCTAGGCTATAATAACCTACTAATCCATGTTAGCTCATTCTTGGTTTTACTTTTATTTTTAGGCCTTGGAAAGGGTAAGGAGCGAGCTGAGTAGTTGGGATAGCATGCTCTAATTTGCACTATAGGTATGTTTTGGTTAGTTATAATTTTTATAGACTTGGCTTTTAATTTTGTTGTGATTTTTATTGAGAAGCACTATTGAAATAGATTTTAGATTATATATATTTAGGAAGATTATTGAGCTCATTTTTATATGAGGTTTCCCAAAGATAACTAATTTTTTTAAAAACCCTTTTCACAATAAACAATGATATATAAAAAATCATATTCATATTCAATAGTCTTCTGCTTTATATTGCATTCAATAGTGGCTCTATGCAGAATATAAATTGGAAGTTTTGTTTCAGTACTTATCCAACTAGATCTTAAGGTCTTTTACTATAATTAGATATGGTTTGACATGTGTGTTACCGGGACATATCAGGTTAGGTTGTGACAAGATTTTTGGTATCAAAGCATATGTTAGAGAAGTGAATTGTAATATAGCCATTTGATTTTATTTATAGAAACATTTGAGTTAGTTTTTGGTAGTTTTGGGTGCCTATTTTGTTTATTTTTTTCACATGCATGTGCTGCATTCAACTATGTTTTTAGATGGCAGATCTACCTTAACAGATCAAGATATGACCAATGGTCAGAGTTCTTGTTGGGTAGCTCAGGTTTTGGGTATAGGTTCTATGATAAGTTCTAAGGTGATTTCTCAAATTATAGGTATAGTAGCATGGCTAGTTGGTGAGGCTCACAGATGGGTTCTAGGTACCCGATTTGATGACATTAATATGTATTTATAGAATTTCATGAGATTTTAGCCTCCTAAACTTTTAAGTGTTATTAAGCCTAGAGCAATTGAAGATTGACTGATAAGGAGAATTGCATTATCCTTCTGAGAGAAGAATTACATTATATGTATTTTTATTTAATTGTGAGGCAGAGTACTAGTGGTTGGGCTAATAGAGAGAGAAGTATTAGGGTCATACAAATACTGTGATTACATGGGATAAGTTTATTAAGACATTCAGGATATGGTTTATACATCCATCTTCTAGGAGACAATTATAAAACTCTTTTTTGAAGTTTATTTAGGGGAGCATATTAATGATGTAGTATGAGTCAGAGTTTACTAATCTCTACATGTTTGATCCATATTTAGTTGGTACTTCTTAGGAGAAGAGTTACCCATTTTTGGAGGGACTTCTAGATGCTTTGAGGCAGCCACTATTGGCAAAAGATATTGAAAGTTCATTTCAGTTATTAAACCTAATAGAACTGTCCTAATGCTAACAAATAGGGGGGTGAATTGGTTATTTAACATTTTTCTTTGATTTTGAAAACCTTTTTTTAGAAAATATAAATTTTTGATCTTGAAATATGTAGTTATTTTAAAAAAAATATCACAAGATTTTAATCAAAGAAATCTTA
Organism: Dendrobium catenatum; assembly: GCF_001605985.2. Lineage (NCBI taxonomy): Eukaryota > Viridiplantae > Streptophyta > Magnoliopsida > Asparagales > Orchidaceae > Dendrobium > Dendrobium catenatum. Next base: position 223,647 of record NW_021319667.1, on the reverse strand, counting down.
AATATAGAAAAATAAAATTATCAGCACAATAATTTGTTTTGTTATCATCAAAATTGCAAGCTCAATCTTGATTCTTGGGTTGGAACAAATATTACATACTTTGCTTAGTTGGTTGAGAGGGCTAAGAGGATAAAGACTGATATGATAGCAATGCAGTAATGAAGGGCTACAACCAAGAAGAGATTTGGTAGTAAAATAACTAGTAGTAGCTATTATGGGAAGAAGAGAGTAGGTTTGAACTTATTGAGTTCAAAAGGAGGGGACAATAAATAGCAATATCTTTTGGATCATATATAGGTAGTGTTGCTAGTTCATGGGGTTCAATGAGTGAGGCCCCATTATGTTAGTAGTGTGGTAGAAGGAATAGTGGTCAGTGTTATAGAGCATTAGGCACACGTTTTCAATATGGACAATCTGGACATAAGATTGCTGAGTGTCAACAAGGTGGTTTTGATAAATGTTCTAATTTTAGAGGCTCTGTGTAGTTAACTGTGGGTAGACCGAGGTAGTACCACCTCAGTCGTATACTTAAGATTTTGTTAATTGGGATGTTGATCCAGTATCATGAGGATAGCTTTCTAGAGGTTCACAAGGTGTAGGTAGTTTTATTGCATTGACCCTAGTACATCCACAAGTTTATAGTCTGACGCAGCAAGAGGCAAGTGAGTCCCTAAATGTTGTGATAGGTATGATTTATATCTTTGCATATCATTGCTGCATTTAATTCAATTCTAGTGCAAGCCATTCTTTTATGTCTGAGTTGTATTTTAATTCTCTCAGTTTATCTTATGTATTATTACCTATTTCTTTGTATGAGGTTTTGCTTGGGAGATGAAATGGTAGTTAGTGGGGTTTATTTTGGTGATTTGAAAATTTTTAATAGAGTTTGGAGATATGGTTTGAATTTGCTACCTATTTTTGCATTTTATTTCATTTTGGGTATGAACTAGATGAGTCGATATGGTGTTCAGATTGATTTCTTAAAGAAGAAAGCAACTTTGAATCAGAATGGTGAGAGCTTCATATTTCAGGGAATCAAAGTTATTCTCTCTTGTTTGATTTCTACTATAGAAGTGGATAGACTTTGGAGGAAAGGTAGCATAGTATTTTTAGTATTATAAGAGATGTGAGACTCTCTTTTAATTCTGTGAGTAGTGTCCCTATAGTTTTGGAGTTTCTAGATGACTTCCTGAAGGAATTAGTAACTTTGTCGCCAGATAGAGAGATAAAGTTTTGTATCAATCTCTTTCCGGATACTACTTCTATCTTTAAAACTCCATATAGAATGGCACCTAAGGAGCTTAAGGAGTTGATGGTTTTGCTTCAGGAGTTGAAGGTTTCGCTTCAGGAGTTAGTTGATAGGGGATTCATTCGCCCTAGAGTGTCTCAGTGGGGAGCACCTGCACTATTTGTGAAAAAAGGATGGTAAAATACACATGTGTATTAATTACGAAGAGTTAAACAAAGTCACTATAAAAAATAAGTATCCTTTGCCTAGGATTAATGATTTATTTGATCAGCTAGCTGGATGTTTAGTATTTTCTAAGATCAATCTGTGATCTGGTTATCATCAGTTGAAGGTAAGTGTAGATGATATGGTGAAGACTTCATTTAATATGAGGTACAAATATTATGAGTTTTTAGTAATGCCATTTGGAGTAACTAACGTCCTAGTAGTCTTCATGGATTTGATGAACATGATTTGCAGGAAGTATTTGGACTAATTTGTGATTGTCTTTATAGACCATATTCTAATTTATTCTAGATCTGAGGAGGAGCATACAACACACTTGAGAATTGCTCTGGAGATTCTAAGGTAACATCAATTATATGCTAAGTTATCAAAGTGTGAGTTCTGGTTGAGGAGCAATTCCATTCTGGGGCATGTAATGTGCAGTGCCAGCATTTCAGTAGATCTTAGAAGATTCAAGCTATTTTTGATTGGCCAAGGCCTACTATAATTTCATAGGTTCGTATTTTATGAGGCAAAGCTGAATATTATCCAAAGTTTGTTTATGGGTTTGCTTATATTTCTTTTCATTTGACGAGATTAACTCAGAAGATAGTAGCTTTTATATGGACTTCAAAGTGTGAGGAGAGTTTTCAACTATTGAAGGATCGTTTAACTTCTGCTCCAATTTTTACTATTCCTTCAAGCACTGAGGGGTTCCATGTTTTTAGTGATGCATCATTGAAAGGTTTGGATGTGTACTATGACACATGGTAAAGTGATTTCTTATGCATCTCGGTAGTTGAAACCATATGAGAGGAACTATCTGACACATGATCCTGAGTTAGCTATTATTGTATTTGCATTAAGGATTTGGAAGAATTAATTTTACGGAGTCAGATGTGAGATCTTTACTGACCATCATTTCTTGAGATATATTTTTACCCTAAAGGATATGAATTTATGGAAAATAAGACAGTTAGCGCTGCTCAATGATTATGATCTATCTATTAAGTTTTAGTCTGGTAATGTAAATGTTTTAGTAGATGCTTTCAGTAGAAAGTCTTCAAGTACTTCTCTTTCATTTATTACTTATGTGGAATTTCTTATTTGAGATTTGAATAAAATGCAGATAAATGTGGTATCTGCTGATATAGATATGAAATTATTAGCTCATATGATTATTTAGCATACTCTATAGGAAAGAATTCAAGAAGTTCAAAAATTATATACAAAGTATTTGAAGTTGAGTGATCATATTAAGGATGGTAAGAGACCTGAACTCTCTTTATCTAATTGTGGAGTCATTTTTTGCAAGGATGATTATGTGTTCCTTCTATTGGTGATCTGAGAGCTAAGATCTTACTTGAAGCACATTACTCAGGCTACACCATTCATCTTTATTTTTAAATTGTTCATCTTTATTTTTATTTTCTTGAGTCTAAGATGAGAGAGAGTGATTATAATTGGGTAACCATGCACGCATATAGGGGGAGAGAGAGTTAAAACTTAAAATTTTAAAACTAATCATATTCTACGATATTTATATTGTATTATATGATTTGTCATAGCTTTTTTTTGTTCCAGAATGCAGTCAATCAAATCATGGCTTTTAGTTTTGAATTGTTTGCACTATACGATGTCAAGTCTTATAGATGACTGATAGAGTATGACATTGGGTTTCTCCAAGATCGTACAAAATAAAGCCTGACTTATTTAATTGTTCGTATTGTATGATGTCAAGTAGTATAAATGACTGACAGAGTATGAAATTAGGTTCATACTAGATTGTACCAAATGAACACATTACTTTTGGAATTGTTCATATAGTATGACTTGTATTCATACAGATGGCTGACAGTGTATGAATTAAGGTTCATACCACTTCGTAGCAAACAAACACACAATTTTTGAATTGTTTGTACACTATGATCTTAATTTGTCCAGATGACTACTAGGATACAAAATTAGGTTCATACAGGTTTGTACTAAGATTTTTGAACTATACATACAAATGATCCACAATTATATTGTACTATTTGAAGTCATTTCACTAATATAGTTTTTAGTTTTTGGACGGTTTTGCTTATCTTTCTTATATAAGAAGTCCTAAAAAACTTAAATTAAGAACCTTTGTTATGATTTTTCCTCTTGAGAGTGCCCATTGAGTGCGAGTGTTTCGGAGTGATTGTGAGAGTGAAGTGTGAGAGATCAAGTAAAGGTGAGTTGTGAGCGATTCACAAGGTTGCCCAAAGAGAAGATTTCATTATCTTCTTCAAAATTCTGCCCATCTCCTCTGAAGACTTTTGAGAGAAAATCTTCAACATTATGTCAAGGTTATCTGCTTTCACCAGGAGGGTGAAAAATGAAATTTAGGTTCTCAGCCTTCACAAGGAGGGTGAAAAAGGATGATGGTTCTCTGGGTCGGTGGAAGAGAGTTTGTAAAGGCTTCTTCGCCTTGCTATGGGGGCAAAAAGGAGAGTCACTTTGATTTAGTGTAATACCTAGAGAAGGAGTCTCCATGGAGTGGAGGTAAGTGAAGTTTGGACCAAACCATTATAAAATATAGTGTTATTTTGTTCACTTTATTTATTTTATTTTATTTTTATTTTTTTGCACATTAAAGTTTTCTGGTTGAATAATCTTTTTTGATAATCCTATCTAAACAACTGCATATTTTAGGATCATAAAATAAATTTTCTATAAATGATTTTAAAAAATCCAAGAAATTTTAAATAACCAATTCAACCTCCTCTTTGTTCGCCTTAGGATAGTTCTATAAGGTTTAACAACCTACAAAAACTTTCATTGCAAACACGTAAGATTATAATTAAAGAAGAAGTTTGGTAATTGAGCTCAATAGAATTAACTTTATCCTCTGCAACTAGAATATTAGTAAAAGGATTTTTAAAAACATTCATATTCCACCAACTAATTTTATACTTCAGCCATTTAAGTTTAAGCCACAATCTATTCATACCCACGATAGAATTATCAGGATGAAGAGGAGCCACCCAATTCTGCTTGACTAAATCACTGAAAGAATTATCCAAAAGCCTTATATTTTTTATTCTAAAGATAGAAAAGAGTTATCTTTCCTTGACTTAATACCAATGAGGAGGGGAAATGATTAGAGAAGGTGTTACTAAGGTGTTCAACAAAGGTGTTACTAGGAGAGTTAATCCACAAATCATTAAAAAGCACACAATCTAACCTTTGCAACATATTACCATGATTCCAAGTAAAGGGGTTTCCAAAAAAGCCAATATAAAAAAGTTCACAATCCATAATCATGCTACTAAATTCCTCTATAGACTAGTAAGTAGGGGTGGAGCCACCTAGCGGATTGAAGATGGTTTTAAATTCACCACCAACAATCCAAGGAGCATTAATTAAACCACAAAAATTAAAAAAGTTAATTTCAAAAAGCTCTTCTAGAAAAATAAGAAGAAGAAGCATAAATAAGGGAACCATAGAAGGAAAACTGCATAAACTAAATTTTACAAACCAAAACTTGAGTAAAACCACCAATTAAATCAATGACAACTGGATCTTTCAAGAGAATCCAATTTTTATTAGAAACATTAGCCGCACTATGGTTAAAACCAAGCAGCTTAGTTGTCTCATCCATCTTAACAACAAAAATAAGATGTTCAATTAAAAGAAGAAAAAATATTATGAATACAACATAAATTTCCCATCGTAATCCTAGAAGAAGGATAACCAATGCCCCTAACATTCCAAACAATGGTCTTAATCATTAAATGGAAACCTATTAAAATTTTGGGAATGAGTACTCCTAGGAGACTGCACATTCATGTTTTTTATTTTCTTGTTTTTCTTATTTTTTATAGAAGAGAAATCATGGTCATGGGAAAGAGTACTTTCATTACCAAAATCTTTAGCAACATTATCATACTCAAAAGCATCATTAACAAGAGAAGATGTGGCCTTACTATTAATACCTTTACGATTACTTTGCTGGATATTACCATTTCCTAAGCCAATTCCATCGTCAACCTTGCCTTCCTGAACAAATTCTCCTTCTTCCATGCTCCCTTCTATCATTATTTCCTGATCATTCAATAATAGTTCACAAGAGGTCATATTAGCATAAACATTATTGGTTACTCTAAAATCCAAGTGCGATAGTTTTTTGTTAGTGACACAAGGCAAATTAGAAGCTATTAGTAAAATATTATAGGTGATTTATATAAGGTGAATTAGGGTTCTCTAACAAAGAACTATAACATCCAAATTTCTTGAAATTTAAACCCTATATCAATTATGACCTAAAGATCAAACCCAAGAAATGTCAAGTCATCAAAGTCCTAAGTTTTAAAATTAATTTTAAAGTAAATATAATAATAGTTTAGAAATTTTATTTTAGATGATCTAGACCCAAGATTGAGTTAAATTTAATGGAAAATTTACCCTTGTACACTAAGCTAGCACCCCATAAAAAATCCTGAACTAGTGCTCTATGGAGCATGACTTATAAATTTTGAAAGATCTTGGTCAAGAAATAACCCATACACTTAAAAATTCAATAAATATAAATTTAATAAACAAATAAACTTAGAAAAATTAGGGTAGGCCAAGGGCATGCCCTAGTATTGCCTAGCCAAGTTTGAGATCAATTGGAAGAGTACACAGAAAATTTTAAAAAAGAAAATAGTGGAAAAACAATCTAAATTACTCATTATCCACTCATTAAATTAACTTGATTTTATTTTTAAATTTACGTCCTGCTCATGCTAGTTCGATAGAGGTATTACATGCAAGTTAAATTTTGGAAGTTTTAGTCAATTTAATGCATTAAATAATTATTTAAAACCTTTTTCCTGCCATTTCCATTATGCTACATCATCCAAGTACTAGACAAATATCAGTGCATGATTGTCCATCACTGAATAACAATGATGAATGAATTATCTACCTAGTTATCTAATATGGGACATCAGATCGCATGTGATTTACTTGGATAGCTTGGACCACATCAAACAAATGCATGATCCATCTTGCCTCTTTATCTAGTGAGATAGATGGCACCATCCAGCTAGATCTGGCCCCATCCGATTAGATACACGCAGGTTTGGATTGCTCAGAAACTACCATGTTTATTATGTTCTTTTTTAAACTAGATGGAAGAAGGCTTTAAGCTTTTTTTACTAGGCCAAATTGAATGAAATTTTAGGCAAGGAGTTTAGGCTATTTAGTACCCTATTCCATGAAGTTTGTGGGCTTTGTGGAAAAAGATAGTAAAGTTTTTTTTTTTCTTTTTAATTAAAATCCACGGAGGGGCCTACGCGTTAATTTAAAAAAGTGGTTACATAATCCTTATATGACACAATAAAAGCTTGTAAGAGTAGTAGTGAGCTGAAAGGATAGTAAAGTTATTTAAATATTATATTTTTATTTAGGGTTTTACATTTACCTCTAACTACTGGTTGAAATAACTTTATTCAACTTTTGTTGGACTCCTTAGAAGTTTCTTTTTTATCTTTCTTGAATCCTCAAGCCAGGAGGATGTTTGGATAAAAGTTTGATTTGAGGGTAATGCTTTAAGTCACCCTTGGATCTCCTCACTAATAAGCTATCAATCTTGAAAGAGTTATTATTTTGTAGAGAGATTCTTCGGGAGTGAAATAGAAGTAAATAGCCAACCTTTTTTCAAAATTTTTTTGGCGTTATTTATAGTAGAAAGAAAATTAAAATAATTCAAATTTCTTTTCACCTCATCACATACCTAGCCTCCAATTCAGTTAGGCATTACCCAATAGGAGTTAAACAACTCATCCACAATATTAGAGCCCTTATAGTTAGTTTTTGAGGAAGTCATAATTAAAATAATGATTATCCATGAGTTATTTTCAAGAATCTAATCACAAAAAAAATCCACTTGACTGGAGCTAATAAGGACAAGTATAATAAATTTGTAGAATTTATTTTAATATTTTAAAGTGTTTAATTTGTGCACCAAAGAATTTTTATTTTTAATGATTTGGGTCGATCAAATTGGTTAACCCAATTAAACCCATGGGCTGGTTTGGCTGGGTTTGGTTCAAATGGTTCACAAAAACCTAATACAAGTGTTTATGCAATTTACTTTTATAAAGTTTGTAATTTGGGTGAAGAAAACCCATTTGGGTTTGTTTGGGTCAGGTTATATGACTAGCCCAAATGGGTCAATGGGCTAAATCTGTTTTTGCTGATCCTTAGGGACCCAATGAGCAATCCCCATGGGTTTGGGCACCTTGTTTGGTCTAAATTCATGAATTTAATTTTAGAGGCCTAAAGGATAATTTGATCAACCATGGTTGATTTAGTCAACCATGTTTTAGTAGGGATTAAGGTTGGGTCCAACTCATTCTAAATAATATTTAGAAATTATTGGAGTAGATTTATTTCCATTGTGAATTCTAAATGTATGAAATATATTTTTTAGGATTAAAGGGGACTTTTGGTCAATTAGGCTTGACCATGATGTCGGTTTAGGTTTAATCCACTTTGAATGTGAATTAGAGTTAGTTGAAGTGTTATTGAGTCATGCCATGGCTAAGGTGAGAAGGGTTTATTCAACAAGTCAATTTGAGGGTTTTAGGATTTATGGGTTTCTTGTTCAACTAATGTCAACCATGGTCCAACAAAAGTTCAAGGGAGTTTAAATCCATATGAAAATAATTACAAACTTGTTTGATAAGTTTCCAAAGTTTCCCAAACTAGTTTATAATACTGTGCCTTGTCTAGTGTTTTGGGCTATAAGTATTTGATAGTTTTGTATACTTATACTTAAAAAATACTTTGTATTTTAGGATTTAGAAGGACATGAAATACTCCAAAATGGTTAGATAAACTCTATAAATATGCCTAATTAATATGCAAATGATTAAACAACATTCCTTATCCTTCAACTAGGGTTTTGGATTAATTGAAAATTCTCATGAAATAGGGAATAGTCCAAAGACTTTAGACATTTAGATTGAACACTGAATTTTAGGGTATGGAGTTTTAAGCTAGACTTTAATTTTAATTTTATTTAGGGTTAAGGTTTATGGTTTATTGAATATTTATGGATTTAAAATACCCAATTCATTAATCTCATTGGGTGATCATGTGACCATCAAAGGTGATTTTCAGAGGACTGATTTAGAATTTAATGTTTGAATCACCATGCCATAGCATAATGGAGAACTATATTTATTCTTTGAAGTGGATTTTAAGAAATTTAAAATTAAGACTAAAGCTTGATTTGGGATTTTGACTTTAGAAAAAAATGAGGTCAACTTTTTACACCTAAAAGGCTTCTAAAAGAAAAAATCTATTAAGTGAAGAGGATATCTCTTTGCTAATAATTCCTTTAGCCTTTAGACATGAAAACCTTTTGTTTATATTGACTATAAGTATTAAATTTAAATTAAAATTGAAAATAAATTAAAATCAACTCCTGACATGGTTAGTTTTAAAAAGAAGTGTGAAGACATAGTTGTTATTTTGTAAAACATTTGCTCATATATGAAAAACATTTATATTGGTTATAATTTTGATATTTACGGGGATAAAGTCATGTTAATCTGAAATATTATCTCTTTTAGCCACTTTATGAATCTATATAAGCATGACCACCTTCATAAGATTGAGTTAGAAGATAACATCCAGATCATTCTAACCTAAGGATAATCTAATATGCACATCACATATCATAGAACATCATAACAATAATGTAAAATATCCAACTAAAACATAACAACATCACACATCCACCAAGATCAAAGTAGTTTCACAAATTCATAATAGTACACAAAGTAAGCAATCACAAATAATACAAACCTAACCTAAAGCTATAGTCTATTGTCCTGGAACTACATCTACGATGTGTGCTAAGTCAGTGTGGTTTGGAAACATATTAGGCTTCAATATTTCATTTTTCTAAGAGTTAGAGGTTAATTGATGTCTTAAGGGAGATTTAAGTTAACATCAAGTTAAATGTATTTAAATCATTCTATCAAGGTTATTATCATTATTTTAATGAGTTTTGTGCTATGAAGAACATTATGGCTTATGGGTTTGACGTGTTATGAAATAATAAATGAAAAAAACCTAGGCTTCTAAAAGATTAAACTAGATGTAAAAAAGTTAGTTGACTTAATCAATCCATTGTTGCTTTAATGCTATATGTAATGATTTAGTATTCCCTTTAAGTTACGGTTAAGTTTGATTAGCATGTAAAGGCCAATTATGGAATTATTGAACACCTTAACTTAAATAAATGATTTTAGTTCTTATAGATGACATTAATAAGGAAGGAATTAGATGGATCTTGATGGTCATGTAAACTGGTTAAGTTATCATTAAAAATTTAAAACATTTAACCAAGTTATGTTAATTAATCTTTTAAAAAATTATTAAGGTAAAATTTAGATTGGTCATTAGGTGAACTAAATGATTTTTAAAATTGATGAAATTTGGAGCATGTCTAAAAAATAATCTACACCTAATCCTACCCAATTGGAGCTAGTTGGCATTGTTTGTAATTTCTTTGGGATTTATCCAGGTTCATTTTGGGATTATTTGTAAAGAATTTATATATTTGATTATGCTCAAGTTCATGATTTAAAGTTATTTTTCTTAGATTATAACGGTTATTAAGTGATCAATGAATTTTATTTATTTTTATGGATTTTTATATAATTAATATGAATTTTTCCATGTTTCTAAGTTATGTTACTATTTTATAAAGGGATAATTCTTGCATTGACTAATTAAGTGATTAAATGGACTCTAAATTTGATGAAATTTAATCCAAAGGTCACTAGCAATATTTAGTTCAATTTGTGAAGGTTTGAATCTATTTGGATGATGGGATGAAGTTCTGCATTTTTCTTAAGATATATAACCCTTTTTTTTTTTTTTTTTTTAATATTTGGATGATGGGATGAAGTTCTGCATTTTTCTTAAGATATATAACCCTTTTTTTTTTTTTTTTTTTTTTTTTTTGAAAAAATGCATATTGCAATAGAAAATGAAAAAACAACTATTACAAACTAGAAATGAAAAAACTAAAAAGCCCTCTGAAACTGTCATAACGGATATTTGATCTACTAATTCCCATTTCAAATCCTTTGGGTTGATGAGGACACCAAATATTAAAACAACCTAAAAGATTGATTAGTATCCCAGAGTTCCCAAAAAGAGAGAAAATGAAAACTAGTAAGAAATCCATAAACTAATACAACAATTTGAAAAAAACAAATTAAAACAAACCAAAAAACAAAAAAACAACACCCTACTAATAAAAAACCAAAATAAATAGTAAGAGCAACTAAAATAGCCCTTAATAAGTCATCTTCAATGCCTTATGAAGCAAAGAAATTCTCGAAAAGCTTCAGATTATATTTAGTATCCTGAACCTCTTTGATTGAATCATCTAAAAATAGAGCTTCCAAGTCTTCAACTATACTTCTGTAATCTTCTTGAGTCAAGAATACCATAAAAAATCCTGCATCATTAGAATAAATGATGCAATGTTCTTTACTTTTTTCCAAGGTTTAAAATTGCGTATTCGGGTATTGAGGCGTTTTTCGTTCGTGAGGCGAGGCGTAAGCCTCAAGGTGATTTGAGGCGTAAGCCTCAAAATAAAAAAAATTGTGTAAACATAAAATAATAAATTTTGTATATACTAATGAGTAAATAATATATAAAACATAAAAATGCACAAGATAAATAGCAATGACATTAACATATCACATAAGAAGTTAAGAACTCACTAGTCATCAGCATTATCATCACTCATCAGTGATCACTAAGGGGGTCTTCATTTGAATCATCATTATGATGAGCTGCTCTCTCCTCTTCCCCCTCTCCTATAGAGTCCAATATCTCCCAATCAGCTTCTTCTTCCTCATTATTTGTTATCTTCCTCTTCCCTAAATAGTAATTATTTTTGAACAATATCATAATGAATAATAGTGTAATACATTAAAAAAAGTTTAAGAAAAGAAAACTATATTATTTATATACCTTTTTTGATTTATTCTTGAGTTGTGGTGGATGTGGATGCTTTAAGACAATCAAAGAAATCAACATTTAAATATTCATCTTGTAATTCAGACGACATCACTTCAACTTCATCATCTACAAACCACTCATCATCAGATGCCACATCATCGCAAAGCAAAGGATCTTCATCATCCATTAATCCTTTTTTCTTCAAATTTCTATCTCTGAGTCTCCTATTATACATAATGTACACCAGTGAGTTCATCCTCAATGTCGACAAACGATTTCTCCTCTTTGTATGTACTTGGTTGTAGGTACTCCAATTTCTTTCACAGCCAGATGAAGAGCATGTCAAGCCCAAAACTTTCACAGCAAAACGCTGTAATTCTGGAGTCCCATCACCAAATTGAATCCACCACTCAACTGGAGATCGTTTGGAAATTGTATATTTTACTTGTTGTAATCCAAAAAAACCTTCTTTGTTCCTAAAAGGTACCAATTGCAAGTCAGCATTTGATCTTTCAGTTGCATCACTTATTAGACGATCCATGCAATGATATAATCCCAACTTTATTTCAGGGTTTGTAGACTTGTTCTCTGCATATTGATACTGAGGGTTTAGGTAGTAGCCAGCGGCATGCAAGTGTCGGTGAAGCTGTAGTTCCCACCTATCATCAATAATATTCCAAATTTCCCTAAAGCTTCCCTCACTGCCTCCTAAGTTGGAGGCAATCATCTCTTTGGCTTCATCCATAGCATTGTAGATGAAACCCATTGCAGGCTTCTTCTCAGCATCCACCATCCTTAAAACATGAACCAAAGGTCTAGTGGTTGTAATGGCATATAAGACACTTTGCCAAAATCTGTCATTTAAAACAATCTTTCTAATCTCTTTTCCCTCAGCCTTCTTCGCCCAAGCACAACTCAACCACTGTGTAGATGTGAACATAGCCTCTAAAGGTTGTCTGGCATCCAGCATGCTCTCTAAGGTCAAGTATGCGGTGGCAAATCTTGTTGCGGCTGGCCTTAGAATTTCTTTCTTCGAAAACTTTCTCATAAGAGCTAGAATCCAAGAGTGGTTGTAAATAAACTTGGTTATTTTTTTGGCTTTAGTGAGTGCATTTTTATGTTGAGGTAGATCCCCAAGCTTCTCAAGAATCAGATCTATGCAATGTGCAGCACATGGAGTCCAATACAAATGTTTCCTCTTCTCCATAAGTTTATTACCTGCAGCCTTATAAGAACTTGCATTATCTGTCACAATTTGTACAACCAAATGTTCTCCAATCTCTTCAACAATGCTATCTAATAATCTAAATATGAACTCAGCATCTTTGACCTGGTCAGATGCTTCAATTGACCTTAAAAACAATAAGAGGGACATTTTGCTCAAACCCAAGAAATTCCAAAAACTGTATCATCTTTAAATGTTTCAATGTGTCATTGACTTCAGGAGTAATTTACTGAGCAAAGTTATCACAGATTGTTCGAAATGAAGAAACATAGCATCTATAGGTAATTGGATGAACATATATCTGAAAATTGTAAAAAATGATAAATTAAAAATAAGTAAATGAGATACGCATAAAAAATGCACAACATACGCAGAATATCAGCAATGATCACGCACAGTGTACGCATAATATACGCATATATTACACACATCACACGCACAATGTAGGAAACATACATCAAATTATACGCACGTATAAAGTATGCATAATATAAGCACGGAGTAAGCAACGTGTACGCATAGATTACGCACAAAAGACGTATTGCGTACGCACAGCCTACGCATATTTACTCGATGTTTAAAATTTGGTTAGATTTTATGTTTCAAATTTCAACATAAATTTATCATAAACCCTGAATACAGAGAAAACACGATGGCATCACAGTATCAAACATTTAAAAGTTTCGAGAAGCCATGCATACGCATAGAATAAGCATAAAATTGGAAGATCTTCAGAGCCTTGAACGCCAACGCATAGCATAACCATAAAATACGCATTACGAAACAGAAAACATAGCATTAAGTTACGTTTTTCTTTGGGGGTGACGACATCTTAGAAGAAACTGAGTGAAGAATGCTTGAAATTCCTCCGGAGTGAATGCTTGAAAGTTTGAAAGTTTACTGTAACTTGAAAATCAAAACGTCGACTCCGCCATTTGACCTTTACAAGCGTCGACATTTCACTAGGCGCGCCACGTCGGCAACTGGGGGTCCGAATTGAAAAAAAAAAGTTTAAGTTAATTTTTAGAAAAGGAGACGCCTTAAATATATGAGGCGAGGAGCGCCTTATGGCGCGCCTAAGTAAACTTGAGGCGTAAGCCTCATAAACTAAACTTATTGCTTAGGCTTTGAGGCTTAAATGGACGAAATTGCGCTGAGGCGCGCCTTTTATTGCGTAATTTTAAACGTTGCTTATTTCCACTATTCTGAGATAAGCCAAAGCATTCTTCTTAAAACTTCTATCCCCAATCCAAGCCAAAATCTCCATCATCATGATACAGCATCAACTTCACCCAACTTCAGATCACTTTTTCTTTTCCTAGGATAATCCTCAATAGGTCCTAAGAATTTAAGTTGCTTATTGATCTTTTGTTTCACACTAAATAGTCCAATATCCTTATTGCTGTTAATTAGACAAGAAGAATTTGTCTTAGGAACATCATTTTAAGGAGCAGAAACTAAATCTTGAGATACCACACCATTGGTTACTACAACATGTGTTTCTTCTGGTTCAGCTGTAGTATTGGAAGCGTCTTCAGGTAAATTAAACTAATTTGAATCAGGAAAAACTTCAACATTTGTTTCATCACGTACTGTATGCCTTACTAAAATAATGTGATCAGCAATCAAATCAGCTTCAGTAATTAATGTTGAATCAGGAATACAAACACCAACATTCAAATTTATAACATCTGTATTCATATTATCCAATATGTCTTGATGCTTCTCTTAGTTGGTAGAAGCCATCTTCAAACCAGTAATATCTGAATCATCTAAAAGCCTTCCTTCAGCAACTTTATGCAATGCAGGAAATTTGGCAAAAGAAAGAGCAAAAAATATGTTATCAATCTTAGGATTCACACCTTTAGAATCCTTATCATTTGACCAAAATTTTTTACTCCTTTTCTTAAACTTTACATTCATCCATGGACCAAACAATTTTTCAGAATTTGAATCACTAATATTCCCATCTAGCTTTTTTTCCTTCATTGAATCATTCCCTTTACAACAATTACTGTCCACTTCTTTAATACCATTGTTAAGCCGTTCATTATTTACTTCAAGGCAATCTCCAAGAACATGGCCTATCTTACCACATTTGTAACAAAAATAATAAATATTTTAATACTCCACTTTTTGAAAGAATTTACCATATATGCCTTCAATCCAAACTCCATGAGATAACTTTGAATCCAGATTAATTCGAACAAAGGCTCTTACAAATTCTTGCTTACCCCATTTAAACATGTTTCCATCTAAAAACATAGAATTTTAGTAACATTAACCTCATACCAACAATGTAGAGGCAAATGAGGCAGTCAGATCCAAATTGGAGAAGATAGACCTTTCAAAGAGATTGGAGAAAATTGAGGCATCCACTTATCTATCTCTATTATATATCCTCTCACATACCAAGGTCCTCCAGTTATCACATCTTCCATTACTTGAGATGAATGAAAAGAGCACAATAACCAATCAAGGCCAAAAGAAGCAATATGAAAGTTCCCAAATTTACTCCATTGGTGCCTTAATTCAATACTACAAAGAGTGAAAGGAACATTTTTACCAAATAATTTAACCACCAGAAATTTCTGTAATAATTGAGAATTTTCCCCTTCCTTATCACTATTGAGTTTAACGATATTATCATCTTCTTCATCACAAGAATTTGATTCGAAAAAATTTACTTTAATGTGAGGATTCTTAACCCAAGCATTTGAAACTTTTGAATCAAAATTGTTTGCCAATTTTTCTAAAACTGAACTATCCTGATTTTCAGGCATAATTGAGGTATTCAAAAATCGATTAACTCTTAAATTGAACCCTGAAGACATTGAGGCTTCAAGATCATTTGCTAAAACTTTAATTCCTGGAACCAAATCTTTAACTAGTGATGAAAGAATTACCTTCATAGATAATTGAAAAGGAAACTGTCTCAACGAACGTTCCTGAGCCACGGTCAGGCGCAACACTGAGGTCGCCGGCGTCAGTTAGAAATGGCTGAGGCGATTTACACTTTATCCCCATTACCTTCTGCCAGCTTACACTTTATGTAACGGTCATGGGTAGTTTGGTCATTTACTACTAAGCATAATTGGCTTATATAAACTGATGTAATACACTTTAATATATTATTCAAAATGTTGTTTTTACTGTTCAATGTCTTCTTTGTTGGAAGCTCTTTGATTCTAGCTGAGTTCTTAAGCTCCAACATGGTATCAGAGCTTCCTGCCTAACGGCTTCTTTTTTTTATCATGGGAGACTCAACCGCTTCCGCCCCCAGCACGCCGCCTACTGCCGTTCCCACCTCCGATGCTTCAGCGATGTCCACTGACATCGTCATTCCAACTACTCTAAAATTTATGTTAGCTAACATAAAGAACGTCATCAACGTTCATCTCCTTCCTGAAAATTACCCTACATGGCGATCAGCTATCTACAAATTGTTCGCCGCAAACCATTTCTCCGATTATCTTGATGGCACTATTCTCCTTCCACCTAAACACCTTCTTACAACCACTGGCCAACTCACTCTCAACCCTCAACACTCTACTTGGACTCTAATAGATCAAAATCTCTCGGTTGCATTGTTCTCCACTATATCTCCACCTATTCTTTCCTTAGACACATCTGCGTCTATTTGGAAAATGTTGGAGCAACGTTTCTTCTCAACCAACCGCTCTAGACTTATACAACTCAAGAATGAGCTGCAATCTCTGTCTATGCTAAACAAGTCAATGACGGACTATCTCGCGGCCATCAAAAGCACCGTTGATAACATCCGGTCAGCTGGTGGCAATGTGGATAACAAAGACGTTCTTCATTACATCCTCAATGGTTTTCCACCCTCCTATCAGTCCTTCAAAACCACTATCCAAAGCTCCTTACACCCCATCTCCTTGGATGATCTGTATTCCCTTCTCCGCAGTGAAGAAGTTCATTAGACTACAGATGCTCTTCGTGAACTCTTCTTTTCAAATCCATCTAACATTGAGGGCCAACTTGCTATGTTTTCAAATCGTGGTAGATCCCGTGGACGCTCCTCATCCAATCGTGGCCGTGGTCGCTTTCCTTCTAGTAATACAACCAGTACTTCCCCCTGTCCTCCTCATTTTGATGGTGAATGCCAAATCTATGGGAAGCGCGCCCACTCAGCCACTAACTGCTGGCACCGCGGCAAGTTCAGCTACACTCCACCCTCTACCTCCAGTGTTGCCTTGGTTGCAGAACCAGAGTCCTCCCCATGGTACTTAGACAGTGGAGCTTTTGCTCACCTCACTCCGGATCCTCTCCCGGTTCAGCAACCAACTCCTTACTCAGGTCACGATCAAGTTTTTGTTGGCAATGGAAATTCTCTTCCTATACAACATGTTAGAAATGGTCTTCTTCCGACGCCCACTCGTAAGCTTCGGCTCAATCCTCTCTTTCACGTTACAAATCTAACTCATCGTTTAATTTCTATATCTAAACTCACCAATGATAATAATTGCTCAATCACATTTGACAAGTCTGGTTTTCGTGTCAAGGATACGACGACCAATCAATCTCTACTCCGCGGACGCTGCCTTAATGGTCTGTATCCCGACCCCTATCAACCCTCCATTGTTTCTGCCTCCACCACCGTTGCTCCGTCACGTTCCGCCCTCTCATGGCATCGCCGGCTGGGACATCCAAATTCCAAAACAATGGCTGCTCTATCTAAAGCTTTCCCGTCACTTTACATTTCATCTTTAAGATCAATGTGTAATTCCTGTGCACTCGCAAAGAGTCACAGGATTCCTTTCTCTCCCTCAAACCATGTATCCCCTTATCCCCTAGAATTAATACATATGGATGTTTGGGGTCCTTCCCCTATTTTTTCTTATGATGGATTTTGGTATTTTCTTCTTATGATTGATGATCATACTAAATACACTTGGTTAATTCTACTTAAACAAAAATCTGATGTTGCTCTATACTTAATCTGTTTCATTACTGCCATTGAAAAATCCCTCAATTCATTTGTTCGCACGCTTCGCAGCGACGGCGGCGGCAAATTTCAAAATAGAACTTTACAATCATTCACAACCAGTCGCGATATAACTCATCAAATCACTTGTCCTTATACTCCTAAACAGAACGGAGTATCCGAGTGCAAGAATCGTCACTTGCTGGAGACAGCTCGTGCCCTTCTTCTCGATGCTCAGTTACCCTCTACCTTCTGGTCTGAGGGTCTTCTCACTGCAACCTTTCTTGTCATTCGTTTGCCATCATCTAATACTCTCTCCAAATCTCCTTATCATCTCCTTTATCAAACACCACCAGACTATTCTGTTCTTCATCAATTCGGCTGTAGATGCTATCCTTGGATGAAGCCTCTCTCTCCTCACAAGCTCGCTCCACGGTCAGTACCCTGTATCTTCCTGGGTTACACCATAAACTAGAAAGGTTTTAAGTGCTATGACCCTATCACTCAAAAAACTATCTCCTCCAGACATGTGCAATTTGATGAATCTACCTTCCCCTTTCTTCCACCTCCTTCCACACCCCAACCACCAACATCTTCTGATCTCCCATACTTCCCTCCAATTTGGTAATCTAAGTGTTGCCAAGCTGGAGTGTCAGCCGGATGCCTCATGCAACCATCTTTTATGCGATCTTCTTTATGCCATATCATATATGATGCAGTCTTAGATGACATGAATAATCTCTGCAACCTTGATGTTAATGGGAAGTGCCACATGACTTTTCCTGCTACCTTTTTATTTTTTTTTACTTGATATATCTTTTGAAGTGCTATCTTCTGCAACCCATCTTGACTCATTACAATATTTCACATTCATTCTTAAATTCATGAGGACCCCAATATAAAATGCAATCATTACGACATGTATCATATTTTTTATAACTCAAGCCCAAATCCTGACTTATCTTCTTTGTCTCGTAATAAGACTTTGGTAGACGAATATCTTCAATTGCTTTCCTTAATAAGTCAAGCAACATATTAAATGATTTCTGAGTCCAATTACCAAGGCATTTAAACTGAAGTAGCCTAACAAGAAAATCAAGTTTTGAGAACTTTTTACATCCAGGAAATAATTCTTGTTGCGAGTCATTTATCAACTTATAAAACTTTGCAGCATCCGCATTTGGTTTATTAATTTGATCTTGTTCATCTGTAGTATTACTTTCAAACCCAAATGCATCATTTAATAACCCTTCCATATCATCATTAACATCATCAACAATGAGTGAATGTGATCCAATGTCATTTCTAAATAAAGTTTCTCCATGAGCAATCCAATTATAACATCCAGGTTTGAATCCTCTCCAAAGCAAATGAGCTTCAACATCATCTCTTGTCCTACAAATGCCATTTCCACAATCTCTACATGGGCATAGTATCATTCCACTTGAACTTTCATTACTGAATGCAAAATTTAGAAAGTCTTTAACTCCTCTTTTCAAAACTGCATTACTCCTTGAACAATACATCCAACTTCTATCCATTTCCATATCAGAACCTTCATATAGCAAAGGAGAAATGAATATTAGAAACCATGAGAACTAGTAGATGCATATTCAAAGGGTTTGAAGTACACTCTTTGATTTGCAATTATAAATAAACAAGTGATTAAGGAGTAAAAAAAATCTTCATACAAAAATAAATTCTTATACAAAAATCCTCTCTCCAGTTCTACTACTGGAGGTGTTGCTTCACCCATTTAATGAGTTTGATAGGCCCTATTTACATTTTGTTTCTTCTTTTGAGCTTCGACAAATGCTATGTTCTACCTTTGATTGGTATTAAGTGCATTCTACATTTATAGGAAATTATGTGATTATTTTTATTAAAGAATTTATTTCAATCTTGGTTGGCTAAACAACTTAATTAATCTCTTAATAGGAAAACTTCTTATGATATACCTAAGGTAGTTTTCACATGCATCTACTGAAATGAACCTCCACTTTGATGCCAAGTCCTATAGTGAAATGAAAAAGCTTTTTTATCAGCTCAAAGAAGTTACTTTCCCAATTGGTACTTGTATAAGCTAAGGAACTAATTGGGCAAAGAACATTAGTGTGAGAACTATGGCAAAACCAACAATACAAGGGTCTTAATGTAAGTGTATGATGTATAAATTAATTTAAAGCTAAAGAACAAGGCAATTACAGCATAAAATAGCCCAAATCCAATGATTCCTAATACAAATAGCAAAATTATCTTGCTACCCTCGACAAGAAATATGAAGACTACAGTCTACGGGTAATATTCTAAAAATGTCAAAACTTGAAGTTTGTTCTCCTATCCAAGTGTATTGCGGCAATATTATCATTGCAGCCAAGGAAACCACACAAGAATATCAACATTCTACTCAGAAGATCAGAGCAAAATACACTGCTGAAAATAGGAAAGTAAACATTAGGAATCATACAAGAAACTGTAAAACCAAGGTAAAGGAACTTTTCATATACTTTGTTTCTTCTATCGGAATCTTATGGACAATTCAATGTTGAATTCCCTTTAAAATAAGCAATGTTTGACAAATTTTGCTCAACAAAACCTTTCTCAACCAAAAGTTTTCAAAAAATAATGATAACTCAACAAAAGTTTCCCAAAAAAAAAATGAAAAACAATGCCCCCCAAATACAATTTTTCTCTCCATGGATGGTCACATTACGTGCAATCTAACATTTAGATTCTTTCCATAAATTACCCCGGTGCTGGCGGCCGACGGGCTGTGGCAGCCTAGAGGCGGCGGTGGCAGTTTGTGGGCGACATGCACTGAGTTTGCGGCATATTTGCAAATAGTCCAAATCAGAAGAATTCCAAATACACAAAAAATGAACAAGCCCGTGTATTCCAAATGTGCTGAAACTTTACTCTAAGTTCCTTATACTTCAAACCAAATAACATTATTTCTAAAACCGCTGCATTTGAAATACTTTATACCCTTCTTGCAGTAAACCAAACAGCCCCTAAGCGTGTAAACTAGTCACATTAATACAAATTTCTATTGGAATTTAATTCAAAACTATGTGCAATTAGTTACTATATATGTTGTTATCCTTGCAATGCTATAAAAAATACTTCAATGAAAGAGAAACCATTTCGTGAAAGGATATGTGGGCAGAGAAAGAAAGCGAGACTTCCTCATACATTTTCTTGTCAGAGAACTCAAAAAAAGTGTGAAAATCTCACCTCCCAGCTCCATTTTTTTCACTTGTGAAAGGGTGCGGACTCTAACTAAATAAATGTAAAAAAAAAAAAACCTCTTTCCTTCTAAGATACCATAGAAGCATACATAGAGTTCTTAACTCATATCACATAAGACCTTTTTCTTCAAGATAACAAAGAAACACTTGAAAACTTCTCACGTTCTCAGAAATGTTCGTACCAAGGACTGAAGCTTTTCCAATATTATCTTTAAAAATTAATTAAAAAAAAAGTTGTACAGCCCAAAAAAGGTTCAACCCTTCAGCACATTTTTTTTGTTTAGTAAATATACTTTAATTATAACCATTCACAATGAATGTGGTCATATTTCTATTGGCAGATAGTGGTTGATTCGACTTTTTTCCTTTCCCAAATAGGACTACTATAACAGCAATTAGTTCAATAATATTAGCTCTAATGTATAAGCAATTAAGTGCAATAAGTGTATAATAAACAATAATTGGTCATAGATTACATAAAACTACATAAGTATGAGTGGCTATCAAAAGGGCAATGATCAACAAATCAACTAATTGGCAGAGAATAAAAAAAAACTAGTAATTAAGAAATATCAAGTTTTAGCATATCGTGCCATCAACCGAGACATCAAAGAAACTAAAGACTTCATTTTTTTTACTGTGCAACATCACTATTTTTGCCCTAATGACTGAAAACCAGCAATTAGTTGTGGAAGCTACATCCAAATCCAAAGTTATTAAGTAATTCATTCTCAATATCAAACTATCTTTGCGACACAAAAAAGGTACAAGTTGTCTTGTAAGCTCAATTGATCGGAGAAGATTAACTTCAACTCCTTTTCCAAAAAAGGGTACAATCATTTTAATTGCTCCAAGAATCAAACATTCAATGACTGAGGATAAAGAGATTGAGATTTCAATAGTATCATGAGACATGGCTAAGGGTGCAAGTTAATAGAGCCAAGCTCGAAATCGGCTTGTTAATGAGCTCTCAAGTCGAGTTGACCAAGCAACGAGCTCGAGCCCGTGTATCAAACGAACTCAAGTTCAAACTTGACAAAACTCAACTTGTAGGCTCTTTAGCTAGCTCAATTAAGATAGGAATTTAGGCTCATGTCAATAACAATCAAAAGCAAAAAGGATGTCTGCCATTCTATAAAGTTGCGACTACGATTTCCTATAAAAGATTTATTGTAATAGCCGTAATTTTTTGAATTGAAAATAAAAAAACTATTGCCCCAAGACTCACTTCTTTTCACTTATTTCCACTTTAATCTATTTCATATACAGCTACATTTTTCTTATTAAATGCTAGTAAAAAACACTACATATACATTAAGTAATCTTTATTGACTCCCCAAGTCCCACCATTCTATGTAGCTATTCAATAGCTCCATCTCCAACTTCTCGATTCACAAACATTTCTTCTTTCAACGGACACTAGTCACGTCGTTCCTCCTCCAGAGAGCTCCCCCGCCATGACTTCTATTTTTCTTTGGAGTTCAACAGCTACTCTCGTCAATGCCTTCTCTAATGATGATTCTCCAACAAGCTACCACCGCAATTCTCAAATCGAGCTCTCGAGCCCCTCAAGTCAGGGAATAAAAGCTCATTTTATCTTTGGTTTTAAAGCTAAATAACATCTTCAACTCGTTTACACCCCAAGCCACCACAAAATTATTTAACCTCCAATTCAGATAACCTATAAGTGTTGTAGTGTAATAATAATCCATTTAATCAAACCTAGTTTTTAAATATATACCAAATGATCAAAAATAATTTGGTAGATTAAGCTTGGTTAACTAGAAAATAATTGATTAATAAGTAACCAACCATGCACAATTATAATAAATAATCAGAATATTTTCATATCTAAAAAGCCATAAAAGCTCATTTAGTAAGGCATTTTTTTCTCGCTGCTAGGCCCCAAAAAATTGTCGCGGGGTCAATGGAGAGCGCCCCTGCGGGGGTTTGCCCCCGGAAATTTTTTTTATTCTAAGAGTGATAATGATGACCTTAGCGAGGTGGGTCTCATGGTTAGTCATAAGAGTGATAATGATGGCCATATACATGTCATTTATTATGATATCTAATGTACCATTCTCAGTCTCTAACTAAAATATCTACTTGTGATGATCATCCGAAAAACATAAAAGATTGGTAATTAATAATAAACACAACAAGCTCAAAGACAAAACGAAAATTAAAGACTTCTCCCCCAAAAAGATATACTAGGAACAACGCTAGATGTAAAACTAGTATGGATAAATAATTAAAGCTATGATTTGGAATATTGGAGATGTCTCCAAAATGGCAATCAGAAAAAGACTTAAAAACTTTTTATTATGAAGAAGTTAACAATTTCTTGATATCCTTGAATCTATGACCGATGTTCCAATCATGCTTTCTTTCAAAATGACAGATATAATTAAAGCTTATGAGTACTTCATCAGTTCAAATGGTGCTAAAATAATTTTGAATCTACTGCCTACACCTTTGTCTTTTTAGCGACACAATAATTTTGAATACTTCATCAGTTCAAATGGTGCTAAACAAATTTTGATTGCAAAGGAATTGTTGGTTCAATATTAACACTGAGCATGACAAAGCAGGGAATAAATTCACATTTTGTTGTGAATGTCTTTTAAATGCATACACTTATTAATATCAAAACATCACGAAAAAAAAAAAAGAAATGCAATGAATCAAACAAGAGAAATGAAGAGAGCTAAAATCAGACCAACGTCTGGATGAACTTCAAGATCAGCGGAATATTATAGGTAGGCGTTCGTCGATCCTTCAAAAATTAGAACCTCAAGAACCCTACAAATAAAAAGAAGAAAGAATAAAATTTTATGGAACCCTAAATAGTGAGCATTTGACATTCGAACGATTAAGGCCAGTGAAGCATTTTACCTGATGCGGCAGTGGCGATTATGGATTTTGCGATAGATCTACGAGGCGAACCAACAAGATGACGAAGGAGGCGAACGAAAGAGATGATTTCGGAGGCAAACGGAAGAGACGATTTCGGAGGCGAACCAAAAAGTGATTTCAGAGGCGAACGAACGAAACAAGAAGAGCAGGCTTGATAACTATCGCACGACTGTTCGCAATCGCTCTCTTAATTAGGGCGAAAAGAAATTTTGCGCTCGCGCAAAGCTAATTACCGCGTAAAGGCAAAACGCCTTAATAATTTTTTTAAGACAGTTAAAAGAAAAGTGTCTTAATATATATGTCCTTAAAACTTATTTTTTTTGTAGTAATGTTTCTCACGTGTAATTGTTGTATTAATCAAAACCACTCCCCCGGTTAAAAGAAATGTTAAGTTAAAATGAGGAAAGTAATTCTTGTTGAGAGTAATTCATGTAAGGGGAGAAATTATATGACAAAATAGAAAACATTACAAATTGTTTTATCAAATATTCATATCAATTGAGAAATAAGCTATTTAACATGCATGCTTTTTATTGTTTTCAATAGTTGCATTATATTTATTATATTTTCCTTGTGATGATTCGATTATGATGTTTTAGAATTAATTATTTTATAATGTTATCGTTCAAAAACGCTCATATTTAGGGGAAGGGTTTAATACCTAAACCCAAACATAATTGGAAGTTTCTTAATCTTAATCTATCTGAATAAAAATTGGGGAGATAATTTATCCTATGAACCCGATGCATACTCTATAATTTGTTGATCACAAATTACACTATGAAATTAGAACTAACGGCTTCAAATTAAGTGTAAGTAAATAGATTAATAATCAAGATGAGTCAAGCACATGATGATCGATCTTTATAACAAGAAAATTTGATTTGCTAATCATATTTAAGATCCACTCAAAATGGAAGTATTAAAGGCATATAAAGCAACCGAGAAGGCAAGCTGGTTTAAAGTTTCCTAACAGGTTTTTACTATAGTATTTATTTTGTTAGTCAAAATATTCTGTAAATGTTATCTAAGATCTTACTTATACTTAATTAAACAAAGATAAAGGGGTGGCCTGGATGGGGTTTTTTCGCTGCTGGCTGTGCAGCTTGTGTGGGTGTTGGCGGTTACTCTTTATATTGTTGTTTGATGGTTTTTTGGGACTGCTGTATTCTTTCGTGCAGCATTTGGTGTTGGAGGATTCTCATTTTTACTTCCTTTTTTGCTTTCTTTCTTTCGTCTCTGTGGGTTTCTTCTTATGATATCATGTATCATTTTTATTATATTGATTTTGAGCTCATTATCTTGTGGTACTTAATTTTTCCCGGTAGCATTTTAATGGGCTGTTTTTCTTATATCTGCTATTTCTGTTTATTTAAATTCTGCTCTAGTATCCTTGCAGGCCTGTTTTTCAGGTTTTTGGAGCTTCGCGCTCGTTTTGGGAAGGATATGCGTGATGATCGAAGGGCTTTGCTGAAAGTGATATATCTCTCCCTTTATTTTTTATTTCTTAGAATGTTACTAGATTTTATTGTAATTTTGATTAGTAGGGAACTCCGGCTCTTAGGTTTATTTTTGATTTTGTTTGTAGCTCCTTGGAGCAATAGCGGGCTAGAGATCCCTTTAAGGACTTTGTAACTTTTTCCCTGTATACGCGATCGGATGGAACTTTTGGCTTGTAGGTTATTTCTTTAGGCTGCGTTGTAGCTCTTCGAAGAGCTGAAGGTTCCCTTTAAGAACCTTATAATTTTCTTTTTAATAAAGGCGTGGCCTCCTCTGTGAGTTTTAACAAAAAAAAAAAAAAAAAACCGGGGGGGGCCCCCCCTGGGAGTTTTAAAAAAAAAAAAAAAAAAAAAACCGTTAACCTTGTTTAAATAATGGAAAAGTAAAATAATCATATTATATGAGCATTTGTAAAGTTTTAGGGTCTACTTAAAGATTTGTGCCACTCAAAGATACAAAGGATCCAGTTTACGAAAGAAGAAGACATAAACAAAATAATGTGGGCCTCTAATTGGTTTACGTGTTTCCATAATGTCAATATTTAAAAATAATTAATGATGGCTTATTGTCATTTGGAGCTATTAACTTGCAAACCCATTTGGGATTTTTAATATTGGCTAGGCGTAAAAATGTGAGAAATTTTTTTTTATCTTTAATTTGTTATTTAATCCCTATGGCACTAATATAAATATTCTATCAAGCCTTTGATCGTAGCTTAACGCAACCTTCCCCCCCCCCCCCCCCCCCTACAGTAACCTAAATTGGAGTTCAGCGACAAAATGGAGAATAGGTTGGTCGTGTGAATTTCCATTTATATATTTGAAATTGATGTGCTTCGCTTTTCATACATAGAGTTCATCCACATGTAAGAACCATATATTTCTTATTATTACTTTTTTTATTATTCTTGTACTTCAGTGTTCAGAAGGGGAACATTTTGAGAAGATAATCACTTCATGGAAAATTTATTTTGCGTGTTGTCCGCACATGTTTGGAGGCCAATATGGACTCGCCATGCCACTCAATTCACAGTGCATTAGGTGACATGGCGAGTCCGAAATGACCACCGGATTCATCCAAACTCCGCACGTAATAATCTCTCCACTTCATGAGAAAGGTGGAAGGGAGGTTGTCTCTAAGAGATGATCGATGAAAAAGAATCTATGCCTATACAGGAATAATAGTTTTTTTTTTCCTATAGGTTATGCGTGTAATCCTAGGTG
Source organism: Dendrobium catenatum (assembly GCF_001605985.2). NCBI lineage: Eukaryota > Viridiplantae > Streptophyta > Magnoliopsida > Asparagales > Orchidaceae > Dendrobium > Dendrobium catenatum. The sequence goes on along the minus strand of NW_021319667.1, from coordinate 197,129 downwards.
TGGTGACTAATAGGCGGGACAGAGGCTACGGCCTAACCACATAAAATTTTTGGTTCTTCTTAAGATTATTTATAATTACATTTTATTTACTGATATGATTTGCTACTTAATAATTTGTGTAATTTTTTTGTTGTGAAAAGAAATGTCAAAAGCTTAATGCACCACTTGGGATATGTAAACCAATAGATTGTATGATGCACTTATTTCAATTAAACAAACCAAGGTAAAAGTTTAAACCTTTAGTCATTATTTTATCTTTTTGTGAACGTGTTATCTAAAGACAATTAATTGTAATGTATGAATTATACTAAGGAATAATCATATTTTCTTTAAAAAAACGAATTATCGTTAAAGGTCTTTAGGAATTTAAAGAAATTTAGCATAAGAAACTTATGATATTAATTATTCATGAATTTATTTAAAGTTACTACATGTTTATATAATAAATATAATTATTTCTATTAGTAGAGAGGCAATTATGTGTAAAAGATTTACATTTTAATAAAATTAGTATACATGATATATCATCAAAAAATTATATGACCGGGCACGAATCTCGAGGCAAATTTAAGTTGAAACTTCTAAAATTTAATTTGGCACCATCAATACTCCAATTTTAACAAACTTATAGTCGAATTGAACATCGCTGAAGGTTGAATCCAACAACACCAAATTTGACCCAATACAAGCACAAATCGGTCCAAATCAAAGAGTCAAAGCTCCTTTGGAAGGTCCAAACCATAATTTAGATTAGTAAACACTTTCCAAACGAGATATGCTTATAGTTGAATTGAGCAGATCGACCAGATGAATCTAACAAGCCCAAGGTCATAGAATTATGATATTACAAAGACATTCAAATGCCTACTAAATGCACCACGATCAAAGGATCAATATAAGTCATCCTTTCAAACCACTCCCAACATACCCTTGATCTCCCACCTATTTACTAGTCCTGCCACTTCCAAAAAATCTATAAATAGACCCCTCATTCCTTTTTGAGGGGGACCTCAAGCAAGGAAGAGAATGGAGAGGAGGAAGCAAGGAGGGAGGAATAGGGAGGAAGGGAAGAAGAGAGGAGAGGAAGAAAAATATGAGATCTCTCTTGCCACCAAGCTCCTCATCTACCATCATCTGACCACCGAACAAGGCCAGACTTCCTCCCAACCACTGAATTTGTCCAGACTTTTATCTGGCCCCCAACTGTCACTAGAATTACACCCAACCACCGATTGCCACAAGAATTTTGTCAAACTTCTTCCTAACCACCATGTCCACCGGATTTTTGCTCGGCCACCATCTGTCATTGGACTTATGCCTCTCCATCGACCTTCGCTAGACTTTTGCCGAACTTTTGCTCGACTAACAATTTTCACTAGACTTTATCCGACTCCCACTCTACTATAAATCATTGCCAAATATGGCCTCTGAGACCAACAACGCCAACTACGATCTTTTTGGGGCTCCATCACTAGATAACCATCCTTCTGACCTTTGTCAATGCCGACTATTGTCCTTCTGACCTCCATTGTAAAATAATGGTCTTTCTGACCACCTTCATGCTCCGACTATGGTCCTTTTGACCAGCGTCACTGACTACAGTCATTTCTACCTCCATGGCCCACCAACTACAGTCCTTTCAATCGATGCCACCAAACTATGATCTTTCTTAACTCCATCGTCTGCTGACTATGGTCTTACCGACCAAACAAATATATCAATAATGATTCTTCTAATTCCCACCATGTAAAGCACTCTATATGATGTATATTTTCTTCAACAAGTTAAGGCCTTCCCCACCACGAAAGGACCTCAATTGTAATCAACTACAAACACTAGTGAACTGATTCAAACTAGTCCAAACCTCATGGTTTTTCCCCTTTTAGGGGTTTCCACGTAAAAAAATCTTTTGTCTCTTATGAATGCTGCACCCCTCTCTATTATCTTATTGTTTAATGGATCATCATAAATAGCTAAGATGTTGAACTTCATATTTCTCTATCTTTATGAATATTCTAGCATGCAATAGTTTAGCATCATATATGGGAACATCATTCCTGGCTTGGGGGATACTTTTGCTCCAATTTTGAAAGGTTGTTCATGTCAACATCCTAACATCAGCTCTTGCTTCATCAATTTCATGTGAATTATATATGAACTGGGGGGAAATCTTAACTGCAACTGTGACCAAGAAAATTCCTCCAAAACTTTCAACATCTTAGATAATATCTCAGGGAACTATTTTCAATAAAGCTTCTAGAAAATGAAAGGACTCTTACAATAAATTTTAAGATTTATAAAGTTCATAGCAAGACTTCAACTGCTTGGGCAAGATCTTAACCTCGACCTAAAAAAAATAGTAACGGTCTAAAGATAAATCATTATTCACCTTTGATTTGGGATATACGTAGCAAATACCCCCTCTCAATCAAGGCAGAATTTATCCCAGGGGGATTCAATTTAACCTCTTCCACATATGTTAATGTTATTGAGCAACACTATAACAAACAACTTTAGATAGGTCAAACAACCTAGGAGGATGTAAATCAAATTTTAAATTCCTTGATTTTAGAAATACATTATTTTTATTATTTCTTAATCACTGGATGATCAATCACAGGATTATTTGAACTGACATCTTTCATATTTGATAATGTCATCGAGCATTGCTCTGACAAAACATCCTAGGAGGATGTCAATCAAATCTTCAAATCCTTGATTCAAGAAATACATAATATTTATTATGCCTCAATCACTGGATGATCAAGCCTAATGGGATTTGATCCGACATCTTCCACATAGGTTAACATCAATAAGTAACACCTCTGATAAATAAACTCATATAAGTTATACATCATTAGTGCATTCTCTCAACCTCTTGTACACAGGTTAATGTCAATGAGTAATGGCCTAATTAGTCAAACATTAATTGATGAATTTTTCATCCTATTCAATACAAAGCAATACTTTAACAAATAACTCTAAGAAAGCTTACCTTTAAGGTAGCCTCAAAGGAAAGCTAATAATGGATAGGGTCCTCACTTAAAATACTCTAGGTAAATAAGTGGTTAACAGGATCATCACTTATTCAAAGACCTTAATAGACTAAAAATCCTCAAAAGGCATAAGTATACAAAGTACTTAGCAGGCTAAAAAGCCTTAAAAGGCATAGATGCATTATAATCTCAGAAGTCTAAAAGCTTCTGTGGATATACACTTCTTTAATTATTTAAAAATCTCAAAAGAAAAAAAGTTGTAAAATAGAAAAAATTTATTCAATCTAGTTACTCTAACTTGGGGCAATATATGAAAGTATATCTCAAAAATGCATAAGTGACCTAGTTTTCTCCGGGTGAGAAGTTATTTCAATTAAAAAATAAGCATTGAGCTCATACAAATATCTCAAATTAATATATAATGCCATTAGCTTTAAATAGCAAATTTTTATATCAAGTTCGAGTGAATATTCATTTTCACAAAAAGCTAAAATTAAAATTGCATCAACATCACCTTGTACACTATAATAAATCAATATGATACAAAAATGTCATGTACACCACCAGCCTCCACTTAATTGGCACCATAAATATGTTCTTAGATTATTGCAATCGACATAATGTTCGACCCCCACCATCAAGGTGTCCACCACCTACCTCCATCAGTATACTATCTCTAATAATATGAAGAATCTCTTTTATTCAGAAAAGATTAGATACCTGATAAGCCTTCAATTATTTAGCACTTTTTATATGCTACTAAGATGCTTCCATTGGCACTGCACCTTACCACCTCATTAGTTCATTCATTCATTATTTTCTTCAAGCTATCATGGTTACATACTACTCTCAATAAAGTACAACTAAACCATTTCCATCATCGAACCTTTATCTTATGTCTATTGTCGGGCCTTCACCTTTTATTAGCCATCATCTGCTTCTTGTTCGACTAAAATTGGTAGCACACCATCCATTTATCTCCTTCAACTCATCACCTGGCTACCAACTATTATTGGACTGCCACCTAATAGCCTAGGCCGCAAAACATTCAATGCGCTCTGATCTCCACCAAAATTTCACCCAGTTACTGATTTCTATAAAACTTCTACTCAATCATTATCAAAATTCAGTCTATTTATTGATAATCACTAGTTTTCCTCCTGGGTGCACTTACCATAGAACTTTTAAAATTCCCATTATGTACAAGAGGTAGTCAATCTTCTTTTATAAAGGGCTATATATTAAGAGAATAAACTCTCATCATGACTTCTTCCACAAAAAAAATATAGGAACTAAAGATTGACAGGGGATGCCACTTATCTCAGATAATGAAATGACTTTAATGTATGAAGAAAACTAGAGGAGAAGAAAATAGAAGAAGAAGAAGAAGAAGAAAAAAGTACCTTTTAAAAAAAAGAGGGGCACTAAGGCTTGATAGGTGATACCACCTATCTCAGATAGTATAATGCCTATAATGTAAGAACAAAATTAGAGGAGAAGAAAATGAAAGGAGGAGAAAGTTCCTTCTAAAAATTTTTGCATTGAAACTTAATAGTAGATGTCACCTATCTTAGATAGTGGAATATCTCTAATGTATAAATAAAGCAAGAGAAGAACAAAATGGAATATAGAGAAAGTTCTTTCTACATAAAAGAGAGGCATTGATGCTTGATAGAGGATGCCACCTATCTCTGATAGTATAATGCCTATAATGAAAGAAGAAAGAAGAAAGAAGAAAGAAAGCAAGGAAATTTTTCTTCTATATAAAGAGGGGCCCTAAAATTTGATAGGGGATACAACTTTTACAAGACTAGGGGAATGCCTCTATTGTAAGAAAAATGGAGGAGAAGATAAAAGAAATGGCATAATTTCTCCTCTATCCTAAGGAAGCTATTTATATGTGAAAATGAAAGCGAAATATTCTGCATAAATAAAAATATTACAAAAATAATCAAATAATATTCTAAGAATATTAAAATAGATTAAGAATATTCTATAAAAAGTTATATTTCAAAAAATAAAATAAACAGATGAGAAAAATAGAAAAAAAATTCTATAAAAAAATAAATTAAAATAACTATAGTGGTCGGCTATAGTTGGTATGCAAATCAACACGTGGTTATGAAACTATGCCTCCAAACCTCACAAGTGAGCTGAGTAGAGGCAGATAGGCACGTCGGTAGTTGAGCGCAGAATGGTCGCTTAAGAAGCCAGGCAAGCATGCCAATGCGCAAGTGGCTTCAGACTCACTAGTGGTGACCATTTAGTTTGGCCACCAAGTTATGTTCAGGCCAATTTCTATTTTAGATTCTCTAATTCATAATTTTTTAGGGTCATTGGAATAATTTTTTGATATTTTGGACTCAATTTTGTTACTTTTGGATCGAAAAGGGAGCTTTAAAATCATAAATAATATATTCCCAAGTTTTTAACCACGTCAAAAATTTCTCAAAAGCTTTAAAACAATAAGATACTTCTAGAGCTTTGATGTTCAAAAATATGGGGAAACCGATATATATCATCAAAAATTTATCTTTATTGGGCATGAATATTAAGGTAAAATTAAGTAGAAAACCTGTAAAATTAAATTTGAGACCATCCAAACTCCAATTTCAACAAACTTTTAGTTGAACATAACATCTAGAAAAGATAAGTTCAACAACACCAAATTCGACCAGTATGAGCCCAAATGGGTCAAAATCAAACATTCAAAGTTCCTTTGGAAGGTTCAAATCATAATTTGGATTACCAAACATGAAATTCTTATAGTCCAATCAAGCAGCTCAACTAGAAAAATCAAGCAAACCTAAGATCACTGAATTTTGATATGACTAAGACATTCAAATGCCTAATAAATAGTCCATGATCAAGGGGATCAATATCAACCATCCATTCAAACCACTCACAACATACCCTTGATCTCTCTCCTATTTATGCTACTCCACTCCTAAAACTCTATAAATAGATCCCTCGTTCTTTATTAAGGGGGTCACCATTCATGGAAGAGAATGGAGAGGAGGAAGAAAGAAGGGATGAATAGAGAAGAAAGGAAGAAGAAAAGAGAGGAAGAGAAATATGAGATTTCTATTACCACCAATCTCCTCCTCGACCATCACCCGACCACCGACCATCACCAGACTTTAGCTAAACCATCAATTGTCATCAAATTTCCATTCATCCATCAACTATCACAAGACTTACACCCAACCATTGACTATCACTAAAATTTTGTCAAGCTTCTTCCAAGCCACCATTTACATTAAATTTCTGATAGGCCACCATCTATTTCCATAGTTATGCCCAGCCATTGACAATTGTTGGACTTTTGTTAGAACACCTACTATCATCAAACTTTATCAAGCACATGCCCGACCATTAATCGTCACCAACTATATCCTTTCTAACCAATATCAAAGACAATGATCCTTTTGGAACTTTGTCACCACATAATGATCCTTCTAACCTCCTTCTCCTACTGAGGATGATCATTCCAACCTCTATCTCAATACTATGGACTTTTTGACTACCATTGCTAGCCAACTATGGTCCTTTTGACCTCTATCATCATATTATGGTTTTTTTTACCTCCATCACCCACCAATTATGGTCCTTCTGACCTCCATTGCCTATGTACTATGGTGGTTTTGACCTCCATTAGTACACTACTAATTTTTCTAACCTCCATCACCAAACTAAAGTCTTTATGACCTTTTTCGCCCATCCTTCTAACCACTTTCACCAGAATATGATCTTTCTAACCTCTTTCACCCACTGACTATGGTCCTTCTAACCACAGTCATTGACTACAATCTTTTTTAACTTTATCGCATGCCAACTATGATCCATCCTACCACTGTCACCTGACTATGGCCTTTTTGTGTTGGGTCTAGTAATTAGGATGTTAAGCCTAAGTGAATGTCCCAAGGCTAACCAAGAGGGGGGGTGAATTGGCAATTTAAAAAATGTAACTTCAACTCTTGGAATTTTAGAAAACCTTTTGAATTAGCAACTTTCCTAACATTTTGAACTCTATCTCTCACTAACTACAGTCCTTGTGACCATCATCACCCAACTACAATATTTTTGACCAACATCGCCCACCGATTATGGTCCTCTTAACCAAACAAACATGTCAAAATGGATTCTTCCAATTCCCACCATGTAACGCACTTTATATGATGTATATTTTCTACATTAAGCCAAGACCTTTGCCATAAGGATGGGCCTCATTTATAATCAAATGCAAACACTAGTGGACTCTTTCAAGCTGGGCCAAGCCTCGTGGTTTTTCCCCATTTTTATAGTTTTTCACATGAAAAATCTGGCGTCTCTTATGAATGCTACACCCCTCTCTCTTATGTGATTGTGTGTTGGATCTTCATTAAAAGCTATTATGTTAAACTTTATATTTCTCCATCGCCGTAAATATTCCATGACACAGTAATACATATATATTAAATAAAATGTGATTAAGTTGTCTATTCTTAAAATGTTTATTTGAAGATATTACTTATGCTTATTGTATATGGTATTTTATAAACTAGATATGATAATATTCATAACAATAATGTATATATATGGGCTTAATTTGTTTTAGGTGAATTTTAATAGTGTATTTAGATTATTGGTAGAATTTAAGCATAGATCTTTACTTTACTTAGTTGTATGGCTCATGTTATAGATTTAACTTTGTTTATGATTTATAGAATGAATTGTTTTCAAAATGTGGGGTAAAGTTTAAGGAAATCCAAGCTAATTCTTTTAAATTTAATGACTTAAGGAAATTATAATGTTGATAATCTCAATTTTAGATTGGAGGAGTGTTGCATTTATTCTAAACCTATGGATTAATTTGAGATGCTTATAATGTTTATCTTTTCATATAAATAGCATCATTTACTTTCATTCCATTAATGAAAATAGGTTATCATGATTTAATTTTCAATTCAAAATAATCCTTCACAAAGAAATGAAGGAATTGTAAGTCTCTATGTAATAGTTCAAATGCTTTTATCACACAATGTGTTTACCTTATTTTTGTATTGAGGTTAGCTTTATTCCCTCATGTTTTATACTTAGCACTTAGGTTTCTTGCACTTGGGTATTACCTTCTTAGGTGAATTCTTAAGGACTTAACTTAGGGTAGAAAGATAAAAACCTTAGTACTTCTCTACATGATCGTTAGGACCTTTAAGTTTGACCAACCCTAGGTTGCCCCTAGATTGGCCCTAGGAGGTTTCCAAACCCTTAGGTAACTCTCCTAGTCCCTTTAAAGTCATTTGGAGTATTATAACCTTCCAAAACTCCACTTGTAAAAGTTAGAGTCAATCCAAAATAAGTAAACCTTTATATGAGTTTGATGGTCCTAATTGTACTAGCTATTGTCCAATAAACCTTGAATAGACTCATAAATCTCTTATAAATCTTATCATACTCCTTAGTGACCCTACATAGATAGTGAACCCCACCAAGCCAAACCAAAAAAACTCTAAAAATCATATGAATGCCCTAAACCCTAAGTTTCATCCAGCATAACGTTTGACCTTATCACTCAACTTGGAGAATTTAAATCTATTTTTGTAGCCACTCTATGGGTCAAGATGCCTTAGTTAAACCCTTAATGAATGTTAACCAAAATATTAAAAAGTTATCATTTTACATGGAACATGACTTGAAACACTCTTAACCCAACTTAGGATGGTCTTTAACAAAGGTTGAGCCATTGCATAGCCATTTTGATAATGATCAAACTAGGTTTATCCAAATTTATAAAATAACACTAAATATATTCCAACTACCTAATCCTAACCCATTATCTTTGGTTATCATTTTAAATGATTCTAATCCATTTCGAAATAATTTAGTACCATTTATAACCCATAGAAAAACCACTTTAGTGAAACTCAGGTTCATGCCTTATCCATGGTCATTCATAATTAACTATGGGTGACCCAAATTCCCAAACTATCCCTTATCCCCTTATTATTTGGTCTCTATGGTTAAACCCATACATTTTCCTTAAGCCTTCAATCTAGGTGTCCATAATACATTCAAGGGTTTATGTGGCTCATCCCTTACCCATGGTTAACCCTCACTAAACACGGGTTAGAGAATATTTTTGAAAATGCCCCTAAGAAAGTGTCTTAGATTTCTTTAGGATAAATATAATAAAATTCCAAACAAACCCAGCAAGCCTCTTGATTAATCTTCGCAGCAAATTGACTTAACTCTTCTAGGTACCCAACCCACTTGGGCTAACCATAGTGTAGCAGCTATTGCGCTAGCATAAAGAGAATAAAGCCTTATTTTAGGATTCATTCTCCATAATATATAACTATTTTCATCCTCCACTACCACCAAAAGATTAATGACCCTCTAATTATTTAATGTTTTGTTTATAATTTTTCATAGCTCACTCACTTGTACATATATTTATCCCAGTAATTTTTAAATGTCAAAAAGGGGAGTCATTTGTATTTTGATGTGTACTTTGCATATAATGATATAACTATTTATATTTGTTTTTATGTTTATATCAACATTTGGTTATTTTTACCTATATTAACAATTTATTTAGTGTATGCGTACTACTTTTTTGTGATTGTACAAATTTTTGTGTACTTTATTTTAGTAAAAAAACTTATATTTTTTATTTTATTTATATTTTTAATTAACTTATTATTATTAGAGGAATAAACATTGCAAAAGATCTATTATTAAAATTTAGAAAAATTGAACGTAATATTTTATCTTAGAAGCTAGTTTATATTTTATATAAGACAATAAAAAATCATTTCCATCAACAAAAAGTGAGACATAGTAAAGCCCCATGACTTTAATAAAATTATTGAGGTTTGTACCATTAAAAATTATTGGTAGTTATATTTTTTAACTAATGGTTTTGTGAGTGCAGTCCTTATAGTTAAACTATCATTTCATGTAAATAAGATATGATGGTCAAATGGTATTGGACATTTAACTTGGATGGCAATCATACGTTGCTATTGGTACACTCATCCTATGTAAAAATAAGGAATCCATTAAGGAAGAAGAAGATTGCAATAGAAAAAATAAATTATGTATTTTTATTTTATTGAGTCATGTTATATATGCTATGTTTATGTCTTATGAAACAATTAATCACATAAAGACACTCACAAGTGAAAAATTAAGTTTATGATTTGCTTTAAAAATAAATGGTTAATTAAAATAACAATTAAATCATTTAATTGATATAATTTTTACATCAAATAAAATCTATGCATTATTTAGGGATTGATGAAGCCCTAAATTATTTTAACCTATTTTTAGGTTACTCCTTTGCCCCCCATCAAGTTTTTGGCGCCGTTGCTGGGAAAGATTTTATTTTATTTGTAATTTTACTATATTGTTTAATCAATCATATAATTAGTCATACTATATCATTTTATTCTTTTATTTGGTTTTATTGATTGAATAATTATTGTTGCATGCTTAGAAGCCATAAAGGAAACCATTGCTGAATTTTAAAAATTGAGAGATCACTTTCTTAAATTAGAACCACCAAAAAGATTTTGAAAATGGCTGACCTTGTTCAAAACTTAGATCATTATAGTTCTCTTCGAGATTTTGAAACCCCTATGATAGATGAAATTCATCATAGCATAAATAGACCTACCATCCAAGCTAATAATTTTGAGTTAAAACCTTCAATCATTCGAATGGTATAGAATTCTCAATTTGGGGAAACTTACATTGAAGATCCTAACATATATTTTACAATTTTTTAGCAATTTATGCAAATTTTTGTATAATGGAGCTAGTGATTATACCATTAGTTTTATATTTTTCCCAATTTCTATAAGAGATAAGAAAAAATGTGGTTAAATTCTTTATCCCCGGGCTCGTTTACCATATTGAATTAATTGGCCCATAAATTTTAAGGAAAGTATTTCCTATCTCATATGGCTGCTAAACTAAGAAATGTTATTACTTCTTTTACTCGATTAGAAGGAAAATATATTATGAGAGATGGGATAGATTAAAGGGGATCCTTAGAAAATATCCTCACCATGTCTTACCTGATTGATTGATAATTCATGCATTTTACAAAGGATTGGTAGGATCCCTTAGAGCCATAATTGATGCTGCAATTAGAGATTCTTTGATGTCAAATCCTTTTGAGGATGCTTATGAATTAATTTAGGAATTGATAATAAATAATTTTTAGTGGCCTTCTGATATGGAAAATCCTAAGCGAGTGGCAGAATTCTATGAAAAGGATTCTTAATTTATTTTGATTGCATAAGTTGCAGCAATATCAAAGAAGTTGAGCACTTTAGGTTAAAACATTGATTCATCTTAATGTATGGAAGATAAAAGCTCAATGGAAGAGAATGAAATCCAAGGGATTAAAAATATTAATTTGATTGGAAGACAAAATAATTCCTATTCAATTATATATAATCCAGGTTGGAGGAATCACCTCAATTTTAGCTAGTTAAATAGTAATGGTAGAAATCAATGTAATTCTAATCAAAATAATGAATGACCAAATTGGAATAATCAAAATCAAGATAATTAAAATCCATGACCTACTTATCCTCTTGGATTTAATCAATACAATCAGTATGGAACTAGAAAGATACCACTAGAAGATGTGATCATGTAATTTGGAACTCAATTACAAAACTAAGCTACTTTAATTAAAAATATGGAAACTAAATTAAGACAGCTTGCTATTTCTTTGAGTAGTAGACTCATAGGATCTTTACCTAGTAATATTGAAATTAATCCTAATGAAAGGAAAGAGATACTAATGGGACTCAATTGAAGAGTATCAATCATCCACCATAGCCAAATAAAAAATTTAGGCAAGTCTAGCTGAACATTATAAACATAGTGCTGCATATAAGGCAACCAAATCTTAAGACTAGAAAGTTATCTAGCCTTACTGAAGACTTAAAACTTAGTGCTTCTGGGAGGCAACCCATGTATGTGTTATGTTAGTATTTGTTATGTTATGAATGTTATGTCATGTTTGTGTTCAACATATATTTTATGCACCTTTTATCATTCTTATGATAGCATATTTTTATAGTATTTGTTTATGTGTTTATTTATATAATAACATATTCTCATCTGGCTTAAATTATTTTTGTCCTCTAATTACTTTTATATTAGTATTATTTAATTAACCTATATAAAAATGATAATTAAAAATTATATAAAATTTGGATAATAATATAACCATACATCCTAGTTTGAATGAACATTGTTTACACCTCATAAGTTAGAAAAACTAATACTTAACTCATTCAATCATTTAAGTTTTTATCCTAATTTGAATTTATAAGTTATACCTTTATAAAATTAACTTTAAAATATGAAAGTAAATGCTTAGTAATAAAAATTAGATATATGTATATTAAATTTTGAAATCATGGCTAACCTGAAGATGGAATTAATAATCTAATGTAATCCTTACATTAAAAATCATTAAGATTATTTGAAGGCCTAAAGTAAAAGTTGATATTAAAAATCATTAATTAAGTACTCTACAAAAGAAAAAGAAAAAGAATTTTAAAATAGTTCTCAAAAGAAAAAAAAAAGAATTAAAAGAAAAAGATGAGTACATTCAAAAATTGGTATCAGTGAAAGCTTAAGATTGGAGATATAATCTTATATAATATATATAAAGGATAAGATGGAAGAAGCTAATACAAGGAATGATGAACGAATGAATGTATAATTATAACAACAACTATTTATAATCATTAAAACTCAATTATTTACTTTAACAATTAAAAGTTAATAATTAAATCTATAACTCATAATTTCAAATTGGGTTGTAACTAGAATGATTAATCACTTTAATTGTTAGTATTTTCCAAACTAGAAGTATATCCTTATTCATTTTTACTAATTCTTGATAGTGATGTATTATCCCATATTTTAGTAATTTTTTTATTTTGGTTAATCACATAATATAAATTATTAAAAAATTATTTTCTTGGGGATAAGCAAGAGTGTAAGTTGGGAGGATTTCATGAGTGTAAATATATTTATGTTTTGTATGTTAAATTTTTAGTGATATCATTTTTTTAGCTAAGTTTGTGCAGGAATAGTTAGAAATTTGCAAAAAATTCAAGTATGGTACAGCGTTGCAACTTTGGACACTACACTAACACGATGCCATCAATGAGACTGCCAGAGCACCTAATATGGACATGGAGGTTCTTAGTCCCTATTTAATAGCACATATCATTGGAGGAGTATGTGTTATAAATCCAATCTCTATCTGTACATTACTACTATGCCAATTTCCAACATCACCAATCCAACAGGAGTGTCGTGTGGACGTCGTAGCACTCAACTGTCAACAGCACTACAGAATTATAGTTATAATTATTCAGGACATGATCACCTAGCAAAGTAATGAGTCTATTAACTAAATAATGGGTCCATATTAGCATGCACTGCAGCGTAGGAAATCCTTCAGCGTGTGGCATTAGTTTATTTTATGTGTGTTGTAATGCAAGTGTCTCGAGCGTTGATACGCCAAAGTTTATTTTTTGTGTCTTTCTATAAATAGTTCATTTTTAAGGTTAGTAGAGGAGTTCAATCACTTATTTAATTTTAGTCTTCATAGTACTTCTCTCTAATTTCCTTTGGAGTGATAACTAAAAGAATTCGGATAGTACTATATCCACAACATAAGAGTGTTTAGTCAATATATATAGAAGCAATTTATAAGTTCAAGGATGAGTGTAGAAGTGATCATTGAATACATCCAGTGGCATTATTTATTTTTTTCTTTTTTTTTTCTTTTGTATAATTAATGAAAATAATTTTGCTTGACTTGTTATTCATATGTAGCAAAATTCTTTAGTTTTGGATTTATAGTGTAAACGAAATGTGTAGCACTAATGAATTCTCTATTATAAAAATTTAATAGTTTTTTTAAATATTCTAAGCCTTCATCTACTACGCATGGTGGTCATATTTGTAGTTAATTTTAGGTGTAATGTAGAGCCTAGGAATAGTAAAGCATGCATAAATAAGTATATTGGATTAGTATGATGCCCATAGGCATAGCGCTTGAGATATTCAAAATTTATAGAGATGAATTATAATGAGGGGCTTCTAAAAATACTTATTTTATCTATTTTTTTTTTTCATAGGGTGATAGACTATGGGAGTTTATAGTAGTATTGAGATTGGAAGGTTTATATATGTCCTTGTCTCTTCATGCTTGACTTGTGTTCTCTGATGCATATGCTATGAATAGCAGTAATATAAAAGAGAATCTTTAGAAAACATATTGTATTTATATTAAGTGAATCAAAATAGTGTTTATTTTAAATTTTCTATTAATTTTAAACTAAGTGATTGAATCTCCACCTAAATTTATTTTTATTGAGTAGGATAATTATTGTTATTATAGTAGACAGTACTAGTATGTAAAAGTAAACATTCTTTCTTGTGGTATTTATACTATACTCTATCAGTATATTACTTAGTTTAGCATGTATACTTGCATATATTAAATGGTGTTTCTTATAACTTTTATATCAAAAAAAAAATCTAAGCATTGTTTAGGGATTGATAAAGCCCTAAATTATTTTCATAATTCTTTAGATAACTCCACCTCACCCATCAGCTTAAGCTCATTTATAGTGCATTGCTAGCTAACCACCTAAGCACATGACATTAAAACAATGAAATTTAAGTTTGGTGCATATAGGTAAGAAAACCATATTTTATATGAGATTCAAGGATACTACTTAAAATTTGAAATCAAAATTTAGTAAGTGAGTCTGGCTTGAATGCAGCTAACTAATGCAATTTTAATGCAAAAGGAACCAAAACTCTAAATTTTATTTTAACTAAATCTAGATTTTCTAAAAATCCTAAGTCCAAGATTTTCTAAGAAAATTTGGCAGCATAACGGCCCTATACCAACAAGAATAATAGACTCGGCCTTAGACTTAATGTGCTATCACTTGCTTTTCATTGGCTTTTGTGGTAGGTAAGTTTACATTATAGAAAGTAAAATGCATATTTATAGGCATAACTAGGTACAGGAGTTTGTGTATATGATTCCACTATAGTATTTTTCTAGAACTAGCATACTTGTTCCTACAAATTTTGAAAATATACACCAAAAAAACATATGGAAAGGCTATCCTTAAATGCAATCTACCACACATATGAATGCAATGCATGTATATGAAATAATGAATTAAAGTAAAGAATCTAAAAGAGAAATTTTATTTTATTTATATATATTATTTATTAAACCTAGGGTCTATAATAAGTAAGGTAGTCAAGCTTCACCACAAAATACTTGGTTTTTTATACCTGTAAATACAAATTTAAATATATTTGCTAATCTTCTAACTCTAGACCTATTATAGAATTCCAAAAGAGAATATCCTCCAAAGGAGAGGGAATTATGTTTTGGAGCCCTATATATATATATATATATATATATATATATATATATACTACATAAGAGAGTACCTTTATAACCACTCATTTATATCTCAGAAGGCACAAGAATTAGAAGACAGTTTTTTTTTTAAATATCTCATGGCATAAATTTCAAAAGTTACATATATTTAAAAATCTCATAAAATGTAAACCTTAGAAGGTATAGAAACTTAATTCTTATCAAGAATATTCACTAAATTCCATTAAATATATCTTTAATTATCTAGAAATCTTAATGTAAAGCATAAGAAGTTGCATATTTTTTATTGATATAAAAATTTTAGAAGGTAAAATTTTAGGAAGGTATATGGTCTTTATTTATCCAAAAATATAAAGGATATAAATTAATTAAAAGCGCCGAAAAGCATGTAATCCTTGTTAAATTCCTTACAAATTAAAATACTAAGATCAATATCTTCCAACTAGGAACTAACTTTCCATTAAATCAAAGATCAAACAATGATATATTTGATTTTTAATAAGATATCATGATTTCATGTACATCGTGAGGGCTTATCATAAATTTAGGCTTCGTTTGGGACAACTTTCTTATTGCTTCTTAAAATAATTTTTTTTAGAATTAATTAAATGAAGTCTTAATTTATATTTAATTTAAATTAATTAATAATTTTTATTAATTTAATATAATTACTTAGACTTAATTATGTAAATTTATTCTAAAAATATATTTAAAAATCTAATTATTTTTAATTTAATTTTTTTATTGATTTTAATTTATTAAAATTTATTTAATATTTATTGTATCTACTTAATTATTTAAACCCCTTCCCAATAGAAGGATTTTGACTTTGGGTTTTGATTAACCAGATCAATCCCAAATGTTTAGGTGATTTATGCCATTAGTTATGGATAATAAATAGATCAATAACTAAAAATATGGGATTAATACATTTAATATTTAGTTTTATATGATTTTTTAATTATTATTTAATTAAATTTATATTTAATTATGTTTAGGGGTTGATTTTAATTTTCACTAATTTAAGGGTTGATTTAATGTTGATTACACTTTGTTTTTGTTTTTTATGATACTTAAATGATTTTATTAATTTTAGAAAAATTAGCCCCCAAAAAGGGGCTTATTTTAATTTTGGTTAATTAAGTGCCTTAATGATATTCAATTAAGATGGACTTAATTTATACGGTTCATCATGTCATTAAGTGTGCTAGGTTCGAGATTCAACCTTATTAGATGTGAGGAGAATTTTTATAGTATTTATCTAGACAAAAACTGACATTCAATTCCCTAGGTGTCTCTGCTATTCCAATAGGTTTGAATTTATGTGATTTAGCCCTCACATTGAAATGAACATTCCATAAAAAAATGGTTCCCTAATGCTCTATAGATTAAGAGAAATAAATTCTCAAAATTGTTTGGTCAAGTAATGACCCATAACTTTAGAAATTCAATTATAGAGCATGGGGTAATCATCAAGGCAAAAAAAAAATTAGGGAATGTAATTAACATACCCTAATGTACCCTACTAAATGATGAGTCCCAAATGATCATTGGTTAAAGATTATTAATTGAAAACCACTAGGGAATTAAACCTTAATTATTACTTATGAATTGACCATTAATGTTTGAAATTATATTTAAATAAAAATAGGAATTACTTTAGTTTGGTATAGCCCAAAATCATTAAAATTGGTTTAGAAATGATTTTATAGGAATTTTTAAAGTTTTGATCTTTTTTATAATTAGTTAATTCATTTAGTCAATCATTAGTTGATGATAGAATTATTACTAATAATTGCATAACAGCGGTCATTCAGGTAGGCACGGGAGCCCATCCCTGAACCATACAAGCATTAGTCATGGTCATTGATCCCATGTAGTTTGAGATCAGTGGTTGTGATCTAACTAGATGAAATTCAAAATGATATGCATGTGAATTTGTTTTGATCAAGAAATTTGTTTGACATAGTTCAATCCATTAAAGTAAAAAAGATGGCTTGGATTGAACCAAATGATGTAACAATTAGTTTACAGTGGTTTGAAATATAGCTCCAAATGAATGATAAGGTGAACCTCAGCCCATAAAACTTTATGCATAAGTTTACCATTAATTAATAAATAGTGGTGGAGTGTTTGGTTGATTTGAAAATAACTTATTGAGAAGATATTTAAATCGAAAGATCCTAGGCTATGGTTTAAGTTTTACCTCAATTAGATGGATCCCAAAGGCTATATAGTTTCATATTTTGTTCCATAGCTCCTTTAGTATTGTTGTGTGTCTATTTTTCAAAAATAGAATTTTAATGATTGCAAATACTTCTATTTTACTTCGACTGCCTTGCCTACTAACATTTTAGGACAACAGTATCGAGACTGCAAGTTGAACCAGCTCAAGATTGGGTAGATTACGTCTGAGTTAGTCTGTAATATACTTTTTCCCTTTCTTGAGTCAAATGTAATCCTTATGGAGCTTGATGCAAAGTACCCTTGCACACAAGCACCTCAGTGAAATTTTTCTATCTAAATTTAGAGTTCTCTATTTTAAGTGCATCGTCCAGGACGATCTAAATATCATCCCGGATGATCTATCAAAAATAGAAACCCTGATTAGGGAATCCTGGTTAAGGTAGCCATCATTAAGCTGATCGGCATGGACAATATTGTACCGGCCAGGATGATAGGCTCAAATTAAAAAGAATCAGCCGCTATGATCTTTTAGGTATTCTTTATTTTAGGACATCTTCCAGGATGATATTGTATCGACCTGGATGATACAGCATCATTATGCCTAAATTAGTCTTGTAATTATGGAAAGCAATTAAGGCTGATTGCACGATCACATCGGCCGGGCCGATCGCAGGATCGGCCGGGATGATGGCGTGGATGATTAACTTCGGCCTACTTCAATTCAGGCCGATGTCTAGGATGATTTGGCTCGAATTTGAACTAATCGGCCAGGATGATATTCTATCGGCCTGGACGATGTGACTAAAGTTACTCTAATCATCCCAAACTGACTGGGCTGATTGAGCAAAATTTATGCTGATCGGCCAGGCCGATACCCCTATCGGCCTGGACGATAAAGTTAGTTTGTATAAAATAAGAGCTATTCTGAAACTCTTCTATTTAAGATGTCTTGATCTACCTTAGAGTAGACCTTGAGTGCTGCTGTCTTGACTTGAGAGAGCCTAGGGAGGGAGAGAGAGAGAGAGAGAGAGAGAGAGAGAGAGAGAGAGAGAGAGAGAGAGAGAGAGAGAGAGACAGATAAAGAGAGAGAGAGGGGAACTTGTGAGGGGGAGTTTATGAGAGAGGTTCATAAAGGTTACTCCAAGCAAGGTTCCAAGTTGTCTTCTCTATTCTTCATCCTTGGGAGGTTCTTGGGAGGTCTACTTTAGCAAATAGCCCAGGTTGTATGCCCGCTTCAGGAGAAAGCAAAAAGATTCGGTTCTCTGCCGCACTGCGGTTGGTGAAAAAGAGTCAATTATAAAGGCTTCTCCGCCTAGCTGTGGGAGCTAAAGGAGAGACACTTAGTTAGTGCAATACTCAGAGGGTGCCTCTGAGGAGTGGACGTAGGTCAAGGTTTGATCGAACCACTATAAATCCGGTGTGATCTTTCTTTGTTTTATTTCCACATTTAATTTTCGTATCTGTTACTCTAGGTGGTGAATTATTTTTGTTTTAGTTTTGTGCTTTGCTTAAGAAAAATTTTAAAATACCAATTTACCCCCCCCCTCTTTCTTAGCCTTGGGACTAGTTTTTAAGTGCTTAACATCCCTAACTAACTTTTAAGTGGTATCAGAGCGGGATTCATAAAATCTAGTTTTGAAAACTTTTGAATTTTGATCCATGGTTAGTTTTGGAAATTGTAATACTGCGGAAGGGTATTCAATTACCCGACCCCCTTTGTTTGATAATATATCTTTTGATTTTTTAGAAAACTCGCATGTCTACGTTCTTACAATCAATTGATTATCACATGTGGATGCTTGTTAAGGATGGTTATACACCTCCAACTGGTAAACTTAATAACATTACTATTCCACTTCCTTTTACTAAATGGACTCATGATGATAAGGATTTAGCTCAACTTAATTCAAAGTTTTTAAACTATTTTTTTGTGCTTTAAAATCCAAAGATTACATATGTGTTTCAACTTGCATAACTGGTAAAGATATTTTGGATAAATTGTGTATCACTTATGAATGAACCAAAGAAGTTAAGCAATCTCGTTTGAATATTTTATTGCTTGATTACGAACTTTCTTATATGAAACCTAATGAAACAATTTTTGAAATGTATACTGGGTTTGCTCAGATTGTTTCTTCATTGTATGCATTAGAAAGAGAACTTACTAACTATGAAAAGTGAACAAAATTTTAAGATGTTTGCCTTCCTCTTTTGAGGCTAAAATCACTACAATTTCTGAATCTAAAGATTTAAATACCTATACGATCAATAACTTACTTGGTTTACTCATTTCTTACGAGCAAGGGGTGAACCGAAGAAATCTTGATGTAGATGAGAGGTAGAAGGAGAAAATGATGGCACTTAAGCTGAACGACTCGGACTCTGACTCCTTCGGGTCTAAATGCGATGATGTTTCCTTGATCACGAGATAGTTTAAGAGCTTTCTAAGGAAAAAACACAAGCAATTTGTCTGATCTAACTAGATGAAATTCAAAAGGATATGCATGTGAATTTGTATTGATCAAGCAATTTGTCTGACATAATTCAATCTATTAAAGTAAAAAAGATTGCTTGGATTGAACCAAATGATGTAACAATTAATTTGCAGTGGTTTGAAATACAGATCCAAATGAATGATAAGGTGAACCTCAGCCCATAAAACTTTATGCATAAGTTCACCATTAATTAATAAATAGTGGTGGAGTGTTTGGTTGATTTGAAAATAACTTATTGAGAAGATATTTAAATCGAAAGATCCTAGATATTGTTTAAGTTTTACCTCAATTAGATGGATCCCAAAAATATATATTTTCATATTTTGTTTCCTAGCTCCTTTAGTACTGTTGCGTATCTATTTTTCAAAAATAGAATTTTGATGATTACAAATACTTCTATTTTACTTCGACTGCCTTGCCTACTAACATTTTAAGACCACAATATCGAGATTGCAAGTTGAACTAGCTCAAGATTGGGTAGATTAGGTCTGAGTCTGTCTGTAATATACTTTTTCCCTTTCTTGAGTCAAATGTAATCCTTATGGTGCTTGATGCTAAGTAACCTTGCACACAAGCACCTGAGTGAATTTTTTCTATCTAAATTTAGAGTTCTCTATTTTGAGTACATCGTCCAGGACGATCCAAATATCATCCCGGATGATCTATCAAAAATAGAAACCCTGATTAGGGCATCCTGGTTAAGGTAGTCATCATTAAGTCGATCGGTATGGACGATATTGTACTGGCCAGGATGATAGGCTCAAATTGGAAAGAATCACCCGCTATGATCTATTTAGGTATTATTTATTTTAGGACATCATCCAGGATGATATTGTATCGACCTGGATGATACAACATCATTATGCCTAAATTAGTCTTGTAATTATGGAAAGCAATTAAGGCTGATTGCACGATCACATCGGCCGGGCCGATCACAGGATCGGCCAGGATGATGGCGTGGATGATTAACATCAGCCTACTTCAATTCAGGCCGCTATCTAGGATGATTTGGCTCTAATTTGAACTAATCGGCCAGGATGATATTCTATCAGCCTGGACGATGTGACCAAAATTACTCTAATCATCCCAAACTGACTGGGCTGATTGAGAAAAATTTATGCTGATCGGCCAGGCCGATACCCCTATCGGCCTGGACGATAAAGTTGGTTTGTATAAAATAAGAGCTATTCCAAAACTTTTCTACTTAAGATGTCTTGCTCTACCTTAGAGCAGACCTTGAGTGCTGCTTTCTTGACCTGAGAGAGCATAGGAGAGGGGGAGAGAGAGAAAGAGAGAGAGAGAGAGAGAGAGAGAGAGAGAGAGAGAGAGAGAGAGTGTGAGAGAGAGAGGAACTCATAAAGGTTTCTCCAAGCAAGGTTCCAAGTCGTCTTCTCCATTCTTCATCCTTGGGAGGTTCTTGGGAGGTCTACTTCAGCAAATAGCCCAGGTTCTCTGCCTGCTTCAGGAGGAAGCAAAAGGATTCAGTTCTCAGCCTCACTGCGGTTGGTGAAACAAAGTCTATTATAAAGGCTTCTCCGCCTAGCTTTTGGAGGTAAAAGAGAGACACTTAGTTAGTGCAATACTCAGAGGGTGCCTCTAAGGAGTGGACGTAGGTCAAGGTTTGATCGAACCACTATAAATCCGGTGTGATCTTTCTTTGTTTTATTTCTGCATTTAATTTTTATATCTGTTACTCTAGGTGGTGAATTATTTTGGTTTTAGTTTCGTGCTTTGCTTAAGAAAAATTTTAAAATGCCAATTTACCCCCCCCCCCTCTTTCTTAGCCTTGGGACTAGTTTATAAGTGCTTAACATCCTTAACTAACTTTTAAGTGGTATTAGAGCGGGATTCATAAAATTTAGTTTTTGAAAACTTTTGAATTTTGATCCATGGTTAGTTTTGGAAAATGTAATACTGTGGAAGGGTATTTTATTACCTGACCACCTTTGTTTGATAATATATCTTTTGATTTTTTTCAAAACTCGCATGTCTACGTTCTTACAATCAATTGATTATCACATGTGGATGCTTGTTAAGGATGGTTATAAACCTCCAACTGGTAAACTTAATGACATTACTATTCCACTTCCTTTTACTAAATGGAATCATGATGATAAGGATTTAGCTCAACTTAATTCAAAGTGTTTAAACTATTTTTCTGTGCTTTAAAATCCAAAGATTACATACGTGTTTCAACATGCATAACTGGTAAAGAGATTTTGGATAAATTGTGTATCACTTATGAAGGAACCAAAGAAGTTAAGCAGTCTCGTTTGAATATTTTATTGCATGATTACGAACTTTTTTGTATGAAGCCTAATGAAACAATTTTCAAAATGTATACTAGGTTTACTCAGATTGTTTCTTCATTGCATGCATTAGGAAGAGAACTTACTAACTATGAAAAAGTGAACAAAATTTTAAGATGTTTGCCTTCCTCTTTGGAGGCTAAAATAACTGCAATTTCTGAATCTAAAGATTTAAATACCTATTTGATCGATAACTTACATGGTTTACTCATTGCTTACGAGCAAGGGGTGAACCATAGAAATCTTGATGTAGGTGAGAGGTAGAACAAGAAAATGGTGGCACTTAAGGTGAACGACTCGGACTCTGACTCCTTCAGGTCTGAAAGCGATGATATTGCCTTGATAACAAGATAATTTAAGAGCTTTCTAAGGAAGAAACACAAGAATCATTCAAAGTGGAATAAAGGTAAGGGTAATAAAAATTTCAAGAATTATAATGATACAATTTATTTTGAATGCAGGAAGCGAGGACATGTTAAAGCTGATTGCCTTACACTCAATTCTCACCCAAGCAAGAAAAAGGGCGAGGAGAAACGCAAGTCTAAGAAGGACAAGAAGAGATTCCAAAATGTATTCTGGGCAGATTCTACATAAGACTCCTCTGAGACTGAACCTGAAGAGGAGATAACAAATTTGTGCTTAATAGTAGACAATAATCTTGGTCAAAGTGACAAAGAAGATGTATTTGAACCAACTTATGATCAATTATTGGAAATTTGTGAGCACATGCATGCATCATATAAAAAACTCAAAAAATCTCATGCCAGTCTAAAAGTGGAATTTTTAAATTTACAAAAGGAGCTTGAAATTTTTTAAAAAAATCACTCCCAAATTGATAGCAATCACATGACTTTACTTGATGAATTTGAAGCATTAAACAAAAAGTACACTGAATTAACCAATGCACATAATTCTTCAAAAATAACTCATGCTGAGTTAGAAAAAGA
Source organism: Dendrobium catenatum (assembly GCF_001605985.2). Classification (NCBI taxonomy): domain Eukaryota; kingdom Viridiplantae; phylum Streptophyta; class Magnoliopsida; order Asparagales; family Orchidaceae; genus Dendrobium; species Dendrobium catenatum. Next base: position 173,741 of record NW_021319667.1, on the reverse strand, counting down.
ATTAACAAATCTCAGAGTTTTTGAAAATAAACCATTAAATGATTTTCAAAATTTTAAAAGGAAGCATCACCATAGAAATAGATTAGTGCATCCTTTTCCTAGAGTTAGATGTTTTTCATGTGTCCTGCTAGGACACATAGCACACACTTGCACTATTAACTATTGTTCACATTAGGTATAGAGACCCAAGTTATATGATTCACAGTATGCATTGCATTCTACTTTACATAAGAAGGAACCCAAACATGTTTGGGTTCATAAATCTGACATTTGATAATTTTGTAGGCAAGCTCTCACAAAAGGCCTCGTGAGAGCATGTGGTACCTGGACAGCAGATGCTCTCGATATATGACTGGTGATGCCAATCAATTCATATTGCTAGAGACCAGAATAGGAGGCAAGGTGACTCTTTGAGACAACACCAACAGGAAGATGGTAGGCTCGGGTATAATTGGTAATTCCAAGAACCTTTTGATTGAAAATGTTTTTGTTTGTAGATGGACTAAAACACAACTTGCTCACCATCAATCAGCTTTGTGACATGGGCTTCATCATAAATTTTTTAGCCAATTCATGCATTATCAGTTTAAATAATAACACTATTTTGCAGGGAAAGCGGATCAATAATGTTTACATGCTTGATTTAAATAACATTAAATGTGCTGCTTCATTTTGCTTAAAAACTGCCGCTGATGATTCATTGTTGTGGCATAGGAGATTATGTCATGCCAATATGAAAACCCTTAGGAAAGTGACCCAAAATGAACTAATTAGAGGTGTCCCCAGGCTTAAGTTTTCAAAATACCACCTTTGTGATACCTGCCGATTAGGAAAGCAAGTCCACTCCACTTTTACTCCATTAAGGACATTAGCTCCTCTAGACCTTTTAGAAGTCCTTCACATGAATTTGTTTGGACCCATTAGAATTACCAGCTTGGGAGGGAAAATCTATGGTTTTTTTATTATCGATGACTACTCGAGGTTTACTTGGATTAGATTTCTATCACAAAAAAATGAGTCTTTTGATGAGTATAGAGCCTTCTTCACTTGGATTCAAAATAAGCTAGGTTCTAAGATCCTAACCATCCATAATGACATGGGGGAGAGTTTAAAAATGAGAGATATGGAGATTTTTTTGAGGACAAGGGGATTAGCCATAATTTCTCAGCTCCTAGGACCCCTCAGCACAACGGGGTAGCTGAAAGGAAGAACCGGACATTAGTGGAAGCCGCTTGAGCCATGCTTGCTGAGTATTCACTTCCAAAATACTTTTGGGCTGAAGCGGTTAACACAGCTTATTATGTGTTGAATAAGATGAATGTTAGAGCCAAATTAGATAACACACCCTATGAGATCCTTAAGGGTAGGAGACCCAATCTTTCCCACCTTCATGTCTTTAGTTGTAAGGTTTTCATTCACAACAATGGAAAGTCTCACTTAGGAAAATTTGACCCAAAATCTGATGAAGGAGTGTTCTTAAGATATTCTAGTGTTGGGAAGTCTTTTAGGGTGTTTAATAAGAGAAATTTAGTGGTGGAGGAGACTACTCATATAGTGTTTGATGAATCTGATCCTAAAAAGCCTAGAGTTGAGGATAATGATGATGTTGGAAAGATTACCATTGGAGTAGAAAATTTGGAGAAGAGGGTAGAGCACCAAAACACTGAACGGTAGGAGAGGTTACCTAAGGAGTAAAAAATGTAGATCTGGAAGAAAGGGGTGAACCTTCACACACTTTGCCTAGATATTGGAGATACTCTGCGAGTCACCCTAAAGATCTAATCTTAGGAGTCCCTTCTGATGGAATTAGGATTAGACATGGACTTAGGAAGGAAGTGAACCACTCTGCCTTTATCTCAATGACTGAACCCACCAACGTAAACCAAACCCTTTTTTATGAGTTTTGGATCTTAACCATGCAAGAGGAGTTGAACCACTTTGTTAGGAATGATGTTTGGGAGCTTGTAGAAAGACCTGAGGGACAAAGTGTTGTTGGAACCAAGTGGGTCTTTAAGAATAAGGTGAATGATTCTAGAGTTGTTGTTAGGAACAAAAAAAGATTAATTGCTAAGGGGTATAACCAAATAGAAGGGATATATTTTGAGGAGACTTTTACCCCTGTAATTAGATTGGAAGCCATTAGAGTGCTATTAGCCTTTGCCTGTTATAAGGGATTTAAGCTTTTCCAAATGGGCAATAAGAGTACCTTTTTAAATGGGTAAATAAAATAGGATGTGTTTGTAGAACAGCCACCAGGTTTTGAGAGTTACCAATTTCTAAATCATATTTTCAAATTAAAAAGGCCTTATATGGATTAAAGAAGACACCCAAAGATTAATATGAGAGGCTTAGCACATTCTTACAAGAAAGGGAGTTTGTTAAGGGGAGCGTAGACACCACCCTTTTTCTGAAAAAAGTAGGAGATGATTTACTCATTGTTCAAATCTATGTCGATGATATAGTTTTTGGATCTTCTAATAAGAGACTATGTGATGAATTTTCTAAATTAATAATTAGAGAGTTTGAGATGAGTACGATTGCAGAGTTGTCCTACTTTTTGGGATTTAGCATAAGACAATTAGATGATCAAACCTTTCTAAATAAATCAAATTATATAATGGACATATTGAAGAAGTATGAGATGGATAAAGCCAAGACAATTAATACTCCCATGACCTCCAGTGTTCAATTGGATAAGGACCCAAGTGGGAAGTTTGTTGATCAAAAGAAGTACAGAGGATGATTGGATCTTTACTTTACATGACTGCTAACCGACCCAATATAATGTTTAGCGTTTATCTTTGTGCTAGGTTTCAAGTTGACCCTAAGGAATCCCACCTGACTGCAGTTAAGAGAATTCTTAAATACCTGTTAGGGACCCAAAACTTAGGAATCTGGTACCCTATGCACAACACTTCTTTTGAGATTATTGGCTATTCTGATTCTAATTTTACAGGATGTAAGGTGGATAGAGAAAGCACTTCTGGAACTTGTCAATTCATAGGACAATCTTTAGTCTCCTGGTCTAGTAGAAAGCAAAACTCTGTTACACTTTCCACTATTAAAGCCGAGTACATTGCTTTAGGAAGTTGTGTGGCCCAAGTTCTTTGGTTCAAATAGCAAGTACTGGACTAAGGATTACCTGTAGGCACCATCTCAGTTCTTTATGATAATACAAGTGTCATCTACATTTTTAAGAATCCTATCCAACATTCAAGGACTAAGAACATTAACATAAGACATCACTTTATTAGAGACTATATGACTAAGGGAGACATTGAGTTACACCATGTGGCGACTGAGAATCAACTGGCTAACATATTTACTAAACTACTAGCCTTTGACACTTTCAGCACTTTAAGGACCAGATTGGGTTTGATTGACATAATGCATGAACTTGAATTCTACTGATTTTTGATCTGTTATTTGTTGATTAGTTTGCTTTATCTTTTGTTAATTTTTTTTTGTAATTATTTTCTTTGCTTTTGGTACTTTATTTTTTGTATGCCTTACTTTGTTTTTCTAAATCATCGCTGAATTGATATCTTATGCCTTATTTTTGTAATTATTTTCATCTCTTAATCTACTAAAGGGTAAAAACATCGTTGATTGTGTCTCTTTCTCTAACCTATTTTGGTGGTGAAATTTTCTTTTCTAAACAAAAGTCTATCTCAAATTAACAACTAGATCTTGCAATTGAAATCTTTTCTACCTTGCTATAATAATCTATCTTATATTTATAGTAATCAAAGTTTTTTTTACTTAAAGATTTCTCATTATCCTGTCAATGCATCTCTCATATGATTTTTTATTCTATTTTCTGATTTGTTCTTCCCTATATTAGAGAGTGAGTTTTTCTTCTCTAATATCTAGAAGATATACTCACAACTAAAAATATTTAAGAGTTTTTCTAAAAGAATCTAACTTGCAAAATAATAATAATAATAATAATAATAAAATGTGTCCAATGATGCCAAAAGCAAAACATGCGCAATGACGCCAAATTGAATATATATATATATATATATATACACACACACACAAAGCCAAAAATAAAAGATGTGCAACAACGCCAAAATTATATATATACACACACACACAAAGTGTATCAAAAATCAAAAGATGTGCAAAGTGTGCCATTCAATGGACAAGAGGCATAAAATGAGCCCATCAAAAAGCAAGCTATCTTCCTTTCTTCCAACTCTTACAACTTAGAAGATTTCATGTATCACTTGAGATTTTCAAGGACTTGATTTTGAATTTCGTGATTGTAACAAACTACTTTGATACATTATTCTATAAGATATTTTTGCTGAAACCAAGTCTTGATCGGATCTCTTTTTCTTATCCAATTACTATTTTCTGAGTTAGGCCTTTTGATTTCAAAAGACAATTTTGCCCTAAAAGAAGTCAGAGCTCAGGGTTTCATGATTGGATATTTCACCATATTTTAGATTTTTGATGTTGTTAACTCATTAACTTACAAATTTTTAAAATCAATCACATGGAGATTATATCATATTTATGCCTTGATTTAAAAAAAAAAAATTCTTTGGTAGTTTTATGTCTTTTTGTGTTTTATCGTTGTTATTTTTAATTGATTTTATTATTTTTGGGCCTTCTCTGATCATCTCCATCCTTCCTCTGATTTTAAATTTTTTCACATCATCATGGATGATATGTATATCGTCCTAGACGATATGCTCATCTTTCTTCAAAAACTACATCAGCTAAATATTCTGACTTTTTTGCTCTTCATCATCGTAGACGATTCATTATCATCCTGGATGATATGATCATCCTCTGCTACAATAATCTTCATCATCCTGGCCGATATATTTTTTCATCCCAAATGATGCATTTATTGGTAATCATCCCATCCGATACACCTGTTAGTCGTGGACGATACACGTGTCAGCATAATTAAAATCTATAAATTCGCTTGGGATGATCCATTTTTGGATAATTGGCCCGGATGATCCACCTGTTCGGCCCAGCCGATACACGTGGCCCTTGATTTAAATGCTTTAAATTTGGTAGGTATGATCCATTATTGGACATCATCCTGGATGATCCACCAAATTGGCCCGGATGATATGCTTTTTTAATGGTTGTACGGCTTGACTCATCGGGATGATCACCTATGTCTAATCAACCCAACCGATATCTGATCAGCTAGGACGATCGGACCGCGTATTTGACCAATCGACATGTACACAATAATTGAACCATATCAGCCTGGATGATCCTGCGATCGGCTTTGCCGATCTGGCCGATTCTTTTGACTCTGGTTGTCGCCTTCAATTATGAACTTTTGTTTGAATTCTTCGAAATCCTTAGAATTAATTCTTCCTACACTGCTCTTGCCTCATATGTGAATTGACTCCCCGTCAAGAACACATATCAGGATTGACAAGAACTTCTACAACTTTCCACCACAGGGGATAAACTCCATACCCTGTATTCTGATCCTGATTATTACTGGGCTCTGGCCAATCACTTCCTTCGGAACACCATAGCCTACTTTTATGTTGGAGAGACTAGCTCTTTACTCAAAGATGCTAGGACTGTTCAACATGTCCTTCGCACCTCTATAATCCTAAAGGCTGGTGATCGTGTCCACATTACTCCTCTTCTTTCGATCAACACTTTTTACATTCTAGTATATTGCAAATTCAATACAACCGACCTAATTTTTTGCTAGATCGATCACTTAACTATAATTCGAGATCCAGGTCATAGGAGGAAACCAAATCTTTCCCTAGGACATATCATTGCATATGTTTTAGAAACAAAATATAAACTCTAATATCCTGCTCCACCAGATCTCCCCACTACTTTCTACTCCAATATTTCCTTTCAAACTCTTCATAGTACTTTTCTCCACCTAAGGGATAGGGATGCTTAGGCAGGAAAAGAGGAGGATCCTGCACCTACTCCTACAGCTGTTCTTTCACCTGTCCCGCACCGCCAGCACTCTCAGCTGGATTAGTTGGTCGAGTGCTTTGACCAGTTGGAGGCCCGATTCGACACTTACGTTGCTGCACATGAGCAGCAACATGCTGAGGACATATCTTGCTATGAGCAGCATTGCGTGGAGGACTTAGCCCCTTTTGATGCTTACATTACTCACCAGCAGCAGCAGCACGACCAGGACTGCCTAGTTTGGTGCTCAATTTTATACACTGACTGGTTACTTTCAGCAGCCTCCACCACCACCTCCTTAACCTTCAGATGATCAGGGCCATCATTATTCTAGTCTTTTTTTGTTGTAGTTTGTTTCTATTATTCTGTTTCTATTTTTTGATTTACTTGTCCCCCTCCTATTTGTGATGTCAAAAGGGGGGAGTGATCTACTGTGCTACTAGTTGCTTTGTACTTTGATTTTGCTTGTTACTTTGTGCTTTGATTGTGATAGTTCACTTGTGTTCTTTTCCTTCACATTGTCTTCATTGAACTGACTGAACTCCTGAGAATTTTTTCTTATGTGTTTGCCATCATAAAAAAGGGGGAGATTATTACAAATCTATTTTTTCGAAATAAAATTTTGATGATTGCAAACACTTATGTTGACTTCGACTGCCTTGCCTACTAACGTTTCAGGATATCAGGATCGAGACTACAAGTTGAACCAGCTTAAGATTGGGTAGATTAGGTCTGAGTCAATTTATAATATACTTTTTTGCTTTCTTGAGTCAAATGTAATCCTTATGGTGCCTGATGCTAAGTAACCTTACACACACACACACACACCTGAGTGAATTTTTTCTCTAAAGTTAGAGTTCTCTATTTTTAGTACATTATCCAGGACAATCCAAATATCATCCCGGACAATCCGTCAAAAATAGAAAACCTGATTAGGGCATCCTGGTTAAGGTAGTCATCATTAAGCTGATCGTCCTGGATGATATTGTATCTACCGGGATGATAGGCTCAAATCAGAAAGAAATAACCGCCATGATCTATTTAGGTATTATTTATTTTAGGACATCATCCAGGATGATATCCTATCGGTCTGGACGTTACAACATAATTATGTCTAAATTAATCTGGTAATTATGGAAAGTAATTAAGGCTTATTGCACGATCACATCGATCGGGATGATGGCATGGATGATTAACATTGGCCTACTTCAATTTAGGGCGATGTCCAGGACGATTTGGCTCGGATTTGAACTAATCGGCCAGGACGATGTGACCAAAATTACTCTAATCGTCCCAAACCGACCAGGCTGATTGAGCAAAATTTACGCTGATCGGCCAGGTATATAACCCTATCAGCATGGATGATAAAGTTAGTTTGTATAAAATAAGAGCTATTCTGAAGCTCTTCTATTTAAGATGTTGTGCTCTTCCTTAGAGTAGACCTTGAGTGCTGCTGTCTTGACCTTAGAGAGCCTAGGGAGAGGGCGAAAGAGAGAGAGAGAGAGAGAGAGAGAGAGAGAGAGAGAGAGAGGAACTTATGAGGGGGAGTTTGTGAGAGGGTTCACAAAGGTTGCTCCAAGCAAGGTTCCAAGTCGTCTTCTCCATTCTTCGTCCTTCATCCTTGGGAGGTTCTTAGGAGGTCTACTTTAACAAATGGTCCGAGTTCTCTGCTGACTTCAGGAGTAAGCAAAAAGGAGTCAGTTCTCTACCGCACCGAGGTTAGTGAAAAGGAGTCTATTGTAAAGGCTTCTCTACCTAGCTGTAGGAGCTAAAGAAGAGATACTTAGTTAGTACAATACTTGGAGGGTGCCTCCGAGGAGTGGACATAGGTCAAGGTTTGACCAAACCACTATAAATTCGGTGTGCTCTTTCTTTGTTTTATTTCCGCATTTAATTTTTGTATCCATTACTCTTTGTGGTGAATTGTTTTGGTTTTAGTTTTGTTCTTTGCTTAAAAAAATTTTTAAAATACCAATTCACCCCCCCCCCCCTCCTCTTGGTTAGCCTCGGGACTAGTTCATAAGGGCTTAACATCCCTAATGAACTTTTAAGTACAACATTCATAAAGAAGTTAATGTCTAGAAATATTTAGATGGCAAGCTTGACGCTTCCTACAAAAATACCCACTGTTGGCCTTGATTCTCACTAGAGTTAGCCTCCAATAAAATAGGAAGATGTTAGGTAAAATGAGTAGGAACTTCATAAATACCAAAACAAAATGAGATATAGCTTGGAGAGACTCTTAGTGAGGAATATTTCATGATTGAATATATTTTGCTTATTTTCCTTAATTTAATGGAAGACTAGGATTCATCAAAGCTCTCCCTTGGATGCACATCAGCTATCTCAAATGGTTATATGGTATAGAGGTACGTTATGAAAGATGAAAAATGACTTTAAGTCATTTTATATGAGGGGAACCACATGTTTTATTTCAATCTAAACTAAAGGTTGGTGTGAATTTAGAGGGTTCTTAAGAAGTTTTTAGATTAGATTAACATGGTTTAAATAGGCATACCTTGAAGGAAAATGAATGTTTTATGCAAATTAATAATTTAGTCTTTTTTATAGAATTTGACTATGTAAACTTATCAATATAGGTTAAGGGAGCTAGTTCAAACCATAAATGGTCTTTATAGATGATTTTCATGAGGTTTTGTGTATTTGTCTCAATATATTTGGGGTTTTAATGTATGAAACCATTCACGGATAGGTTTAACTGATTTGGGAGTGTTGGCTAAGTCTACTCATCATGGGTTTACTCATATGTGTGACACCCCAGAATCCAATTTGAAAGAATTCTTTCTTTTATCTTTATTATACAATAACCAGAGCTATCTATTTTTATCTATCAATAATAAACAGTAAAAATAAATTTTAAAATTCAAAACATCAATACACATCTATTTATTTTTCAAAATTGTGTACACTACTTAGGATCTATATGATTATATCATAACTACTATATCTTGAACTGCAAAAGAATTACTAAAATAACTAGAACTTGAACCTGAAAGATATTGGTGAATCTCACACTCATACACCCTTACTCTAACCTAAAATCATTAAACAGCATGCAACGAGCTCAAGAGCTCCACAATTCACTAAATCCTACAGCTAAACCAAAGCATAGTAAAGAAAATAGTATGCATGTTTAATCAATTCAATACCAGAAACAATCATATAATCATGAATAAATACTAAAAAAGTAAAACTCACATACAATAGTAGTAAAGTCTGTAACCAATAAATAAATGTGATACGGAAGATAGTGAAGCAACTTAATAAAGAAATCAATAAACTAATACTATTATCGATTAAATAAAGAAGTCATCATATTAGTAATATCTTTCTATAAAGCAATTGTATAACTTCATAATTCCAAAGTATGTGTAAAAACTATCAAAATCATATCAATGTAGCAAAACTCTTTATTGATGTATGTATGCTATCTAGTTATTCTATATAAATATACAATCAGTATCTTAATCATATATTAAGTATATCACATTCTCATTATTTTACATGCTCATTATTAAAATAATAAATCAGTAGTAGTAATATCAAATAGGATTGATGTCTTTATTCATTTAGCCCAATGGAAAGAGTGGTATAATAATGCAGAAATAATAAAACCATGGAGAAATAAAAAATCTATACAATAATAAGAATAATGCCTCAATAATATTCATTTTATAAGTCTCACTAAACATGTAAGAAGCCTTAATTTTAGCGATGTTTTTCTAGTATCACATTAGTATCAATAAACTAATGACTTAGTAAATGGAGTAGTTACTCTTTGCCCATCTACACAGTAATTATCTCCTTATATCTTCTAAATAGCACATGAACCAGTCGATGATAAAATCGAACTACACATTTAAAGGAAAGCTCATCGGCCTACCATCATTTACCAGTCGATCAACCTCCATCCAATATTAGTGAATAACCATTCTTTACTTATTTTTCTTGCACACAAATGATTATCATAGTACTATGATGGTAATAGCGACTAGATAACCATAAGAAAACCCTACTATGAAAAAATTCAAATAGTTAAAAATTGCTTCTTTTTTCAAATAACCAAACAAAAAATCTCAAATAAAAACTTAAAAAATCTATAATATAAAACTCTATAACATATAAAAAGTTAGACGGTGAACATTTTACCAATAGAAAATTATCCTAATTTTTTGTTAACAAAAATACAAATTTGATAAAAAAAATTACAAAAAAAACAAAATTTTTAAATAAAAAATAGGTTAATGGTTCCTTACAACGAGACGAGAAATTTTTCCAACATGATGGAAGAGCAAAAATCACTATATGGCATCCAAACTTAAGCTTCACTTCTCTATCCTGACTTTTCTCTCTAATTTCCATATTCATTTCTTTATTAGCCGATTTAGGGAATTATTAAATGAATTTTAATTAACTTATTTAAGTGGCTTAAAATATTTTGAGTAAAAGAATAAAATAATATAATTATATAATATAATTAATTTCTAGTATAAAATTCATATAAATCATTTTGGGGCTCAAAAAGTTATTGAATTTTTTTTTAAATAGCATATTTTGTTAAGAAATGTTTTGTGAAATTGATTTGTAAAATGGATACCTAATGGCCCCAAATCACCACTTGTATCGTGTCAATTTCCTAAATATTTCCAGTAGTACGCAAAAAGTTATGAAATGATTGGTTTAATTAAATCAATACAATATCTATGCTATGATAAAGACAATTTGTGATATGAACTTATAATGACTCTTAAAATCTATATATTTTAGTCGATTAAAATGAGAGCTAATATAGTCTATGCACTTTAAATAAATGTTTTCCCTAGCATTTCTCTAAAGAATTCAGGCACAAAATCAATATTTACCAAATCCATACGATGAAAACTCAAATCAAATCAAACAAGAATAAAAACTCTTAAAAAATTTTACAGTCATACAATATATTCTATCACAAATCATTCAATTAGGTTTTATGTGTTATGTCTTACAATAATTTTAAACAATTTCTTACCTGTAGAACTTTGTAGGTGTTATCGGACTTATAGATATTACAAGTTGTACATAAGTGGCATCACTAAAGTAGCTGTCATTAGCTATGGAGGAACAATCTCCCTTTGACTACCATGGACATCTTTATGGCTAACTTTGTTGGTAAATCTTTCACTATAAGCTCTTGACCCTATAGTTTGTTATTACTATAAGCTCTCGACCTTATAGTCCATTATAATTTTTAACATCAAATAAGATTTTTATCGATTGTTATTACTAGGCATGTAGTATGAAGAACCAAAATAAAAAAAAATGTAAAATATTGAATAGTAATAATTAATAGTAATAAATGGAAACATAAAGTAGATACAAATAAAATAAGACTAAAAGAAATTACAAGTTTGTTCAACAACATAAAATGCAAAAAGGATAATTGTTTTTAAGAGTTTCCCCAACAACGACACCAAAAACTTGATAGGGTATTCTATTTACACACATTACTTTGTCCTATAAATACTTTTTTAATTTACTAAGGTGTAAATGTTGTTCTACACAAGTGCACATGTCATTTCAAATTATAAATTTATGAGAATATTATCATTCTTACATAGAATTTGAAATTTTCTAATTTCACTTTAGTGCTACTTAATGAACTACTCTATTTATCTACCTTAATGATTCAAAATAGGTTATGCAAATTAAATTAACAAACTATAATTTGTAAGGGTTTATTCACTATTTTTCAAAATCTTTAAAGCTATAAAATTTAAAATGCATGTTTGCATAAGAGTGATTTTCTTCCTAATGTTTCTATAAATCAAAGCATAAGTATTCCTAATCTCTATCGAGCTCGTTGGAGAATTAACTCAAATTATTCTAATGTAAGATTTTACTATCTCCTTAAGATCCCATAACCATAACCAACTTATGTCTATGTTATGGAAATATGCTATTTTGAAACCTTTAATAATTCTTCTAATCCTCCATCAAGCTCTAGATCACAATAAATTTTAAATCTATGCATGTCTTATACATATATGAAATGAAGCTTTAAGGAATTTAAAATAACATTTAAGTAACTAAATATATAAAATACAAATAATATGCAATACATGATTACTTAGTAATCATATATCATGATTAAATATTCTAGATATACATTTAGATACAATTAAATATCATAAATTTTTTTTATTTCACTAACAAAATTAAATATAAACTATAAAATAATTTACAAACTACAAATCGAAGGATAGAAATGATCTTAATCATTAGTAAAGACTACTTTGCACTTCTCCTCTTTAATTCACACCAATATAAGACCCAACACTTAAAAAAGAGCTAATTCCCCTTCAGTAACTGTCTCCCATACTCACTAACTCACACACACAAATCTTTCCAAAGTACCAACCTCTCCAACTGAACACTAAGGAATATGTTTAAACATTACTAAATAACTTAACTGGTGTAGTGGTGCTGGCTTGATGGCATTATGGACCTAATGCACCAGCACTTTAGTTCATCATTCATCATATTAGTTCATCGATTCAAAAGTCTCCTGATGCTCAATTTAAGATAGTGACACTTTCTATATTGCACCTTAATGCAAAGTTCTCTAGTAATTTTTTTGAGGTCTTTCCATTATGTGTTGAACTTATTTCTTCTGAAGTCATAATAATAAATAAAAGGTTTAGTCATGATTCTCAATTACTTATACTCCACTTCAAATCTTCATTCCAGTTTCCATAATTATTTTGCATGGTGATTTAGTCATTAAACCCTAAATTAATCATGTGACAATAACCATTTACGATCATTTTATCAAAAACTCGATCACTATCAATCACCTAATGGTTACCAATAATGTAATAATTTTTAAAACTTAAACCCTTCAATTAGTGATAAATTTCAATAAAAAATAAAACTAAAATCCAAATCAAACTCAAATTCCTAAATTGTAAAATCAAGTGTTTAATATTAAAGTCTAAAGCCTTTCGACTTTTTCCTATTTCAGGAGAAATTTCAATTGACACAAAGCCCATACCACTAGACCTGGCATCTTGATGTAAACTACCTTGGGAAGAATTGGAAACCCATCAAATAGTTTCATAATCATAATTGTGTTTATTTGAACCCCTTGAACTCTTAGTTGGCCATAGCTGACCAAGAAACCCTAAACCCTAAAAATCTCTAAAGCCTTATCTTTGAAAAAAACCTTTTTGGCTAAGCCATGCCATGACCCAAGAACACTCCAAAAAAAACTCTAATTATCATTTGGAGTGGATTGGACTTAAACCCACACCCTAGTTAATTTGGGTTGACCAAAGTGCCCCTTTAATCCTAGAAATTACATTTTATATATCTAAACCTCACCATAACCTACAATCTCCACCAACTAATTCTAGATCTCTTTTGGAATGAGTTGAACCTAACCCAAACTGCTATTCAAACCTAGTTGATCAAATCAATCATGGTTTACCAAACTAGCCTTACGACCTCTAAAAATTGAATTCATGCATTTAGAATCAGCTAATGTCCTCAAACCCATAGGAACTATACATTGGGTCCCTAAGGGGTATAAAAAAAAAATCCCATGGGAAGACATGGGTTCCATATGTCTTTACCTAAGATAACCCAAAGGGGTTTTTGTAAGCAAAATCATAAATGTTGTAAAATAATATTGCATAAACACTTATGATGGTTATCCCTAGACCATTTGCACCAAACCTATCTAGCATATCCCATGGGTAAACCTATGTCAAATAATTAGGTTGACTCAAATAATTAAAAACCAAAAGTCTTGGGCCTATTCAAATCCTAGCATGAATTAAACCCCATAAACTATTCAATTGAATTTTGGAATGTTCTTGTACTTATACTAGTTTGCTCTAGCCATGTAGAGGGCTACTGTGAAAAAGATTAGTAAAAAAATATGTGAAAGCATGGGCTCAAGGCAAAATCCAGGGAGAACTGACTACATGGATTGTAACTTTCTAAATGAGTTTTTTACCTCCTCATGTTGGATAATCTCTAATTAAACTAATGGCTGGGCAAGAGTTGAGGTGGAAATAAATTTAAATTATCATTCCATTTTCTCTCTCTTTTAAATACCTCCTTATTTTTATAAGAAAGGGTTGGTAAATTCATAGGTCCTACTATTGTAGATTCTCCCACTATCTCACAAAGCATTTCCAAAGCTTAAGAGTTGAGTGAGTATGGAGTTCTAAAGTTGGTTGAGAGCTTGAAAACTTTATAGCCTTTATACTATCCATTTAAAGCTCCTCCAATGTTGGTATCTTCATGGAAGTTCAAGCTAAGGATCTAATTTAGGAGAAAAAGAAAAAAACTATAGCAAGCCATTAGATCTTGTGTAGAGAGTTATTTTCCAAACCCTTGGTCTAGACCTTAAGTTTAAATAACTTTAATAAACCAATGCATGGAGATTTAAAACTCTATAGAAATGTTTATCAAACATTTAAGAATCTCTATCTAAACTTTCATTAAGTTATAACCAGTAAATAAATTGTATAAAGCAATTTTTTAATTCCAAGGTTTCTTGTGCTCAGCAAGGAGATGACTCCTGAGCCATTCGATCCACTTTTTTTTTTTTGAAAAAAACTGAAGCTTACTTTATATTAATAACATTAGGAAAAGGAAAAAAAACTAAAAAGTGGATTCCTCCTTCAAAATATTAAAAAATGAAGGAGGAACCTTATTCAAACTAAACTCTTCTCAACTAAAACTACTAAAAAGAGCATAGTTAACACACAAATTTGCTAACTTATTGCTTTCCCTTCCTATACAATTGAAAATGACAAAATTAAAATCCTTAAGAAAATCGAGATCCTCTTCTTTGTAGTTCCCTTTTCTCCATATTCTTTGAAGAAAAGAAATAATGTTTGAATTGTCACATTCAATGATGATACCTTTGTACTTGAACATCCAATCTTTGATCACATCTTTTAAAGAATGAATTGCTAAAAGCTCCAATTGTGCTATGTCCCAATGAACACAAGATCTACCAAATGCCAAGAGGAATCTACCTTTACAATCCCGGAAGACTCCAGCAATACCTGATGTGTATGAAGAAACTATAGATGCATCTACATTGACCTTTAGCCATTCGGGTGGAGGAGGATGCCAAATTTTGGACAGTTTGTAAGTCTGGTTACCATCCTAGTGGCCCAAATTGAAATGGCTAAAGCTGTAGGAAATTGATGTGTAACATATAGCATTGGAAGCAATAAAAATAGGGCTTTTTCCACTCCTTCATGAATACTTTTATTCATAGCTTTCCAAGATAAGAAGACTTCATTATAGTACAGAGTAACGATCATACCATCCTTTAAAGCAAGAAATTCCATCCATCTAAGACAGTCTTCAAAACTATCAAATATAGGAATTTCAAATCCCCACTGGTTTAAGTGATGAATTACCTCTTTAAACTTCAGACATTTACATGCAAAATGCTCTACATCTTCAATTAAATTATAGCCTCTAGGACAATTGGCATTGTCAAATAATCTTCTATACCATAAAAATTGAAGTGACGATATTGTATTTCCACTTAGTCTCCACCAAAAGACTTCCACCCGAGCATTCAACTTAGCTTTTTTGATCAACTTCCAATGCTGAAACTCACAGCTATCTTGCACCGAAGCACTGAAAACCAATCCAACAATAGAAATTCCATATTTTTTCTATAGTATCTCCATTCGATCCTCCTCCCCATCTTGTATAATCTTCACCTGCATGATAAGATTAACCAACTCCATCCTGAAAAATTCCAGCAACACAGCTTCATTCCAGCAGCCATCAAGTATGAATTCTTTGACTCAGACAACTTCATCCTCATGTGAACAAAAAATGTAGGCTACAAATTGATACATTTATCCATTATCCAAATGTTTTTGAATGCATCTACTGATTATCCATCAACCAATGACCATCTAACAATTGGTTTCAGCATTTTACACCTGTCATTTAATAATTTCCAAGAGGAAGAACAACTTCCTCTAACATTACCCATGTCAAGCCTCTCACCATATTTAGAAACCATTACCTTATGTAAAAGTGAGTCTTTGTCTTGAATGAATCTCCTAGACAACCTAGCTCTTAAAGTAGGAGTTTTTTATACACTTGAATACAAACCTCAGCCAGCTCTACATAAAGGTTTACAAAGATCAAACCAACTAACATAGTGTAAACCCATTGATCCATTAGACTTGTTCCAAATGAAGCTCCTGCAAAGTTTGTCTAATTCTTCCAGTATTCATTTCGGAATAAGAGAGTGTGTATCATGAAAGGTAGGGAATGACAACATCACTGATTTGACCAAAGTCAATTTACCCTCCAACGATAAAAAATTACTTCCCCATATGTTAAGCATCCTCATAGCTTTGTCTATAATGAATTGAAATCATCACATACAAGTCTCCTTAAAGAAACCTTCATCCCAAGGTAATTGAATTCTTTTAATGGTCTGAATCCCATTATACGTGAGATGTTTTTCTTCTTCTTCCTACACACATGTTTACCAAACAGCATGGCAGATTTGCCCATGTTTATTTGTTGTCCCGTCCATTCATAAAAATCATATAAGATGTTCTTTAATTCCTATTAGCTTCGAAAAACATTATCACATCGTCTGCATATAGTAAATGGGAAATTCTTGACCCAACTAAATTAATTCTAATCCCATAAGAGCTTTGAGCAAAAGCGTTAGATAAAGATCTCCCCTTGATGAATGTCGCTTGCTCCTTTGAAATAAGCATTGGAATTACCTCAATTAATCTATTCAATATCACCCTTTTTTCCACCTTGTACATAGAATTACATAGACTAGTTGGTCTATAATTAGAAGGGAGAAGAGGATTTGATACCTTCGGTATTAGCACAATCAATGTTTCCTTCCATTCATTATTCAACTTCCCATAGCAAAGGAATTGGTTTAATGCCTTCCAAAATCAAATTCTATGATATCCCAATATGCTTTTATAAATGAGTAAGAAATTCCATCCTTGCCAGGAGAGATGTTCCCACCCATTTGTTTCAACACCCTCTCCACCTCCTCAATTGTAAATTCCTCTTCCAAAATATCCATATCATCTTTGTTTAGGAATTGATTGCATCCGGTCATCCATCTAGTTTGCATTGCTTGATATCCCATTTTCTCTCAAAAAATTGAAAGAAAACTTCTTCAATCTAATTTTGTTCCACCACCGAAATCCCATTTTCATTCTTCACTTTGACAATTCTATTGGAGTTTTTTCTAGCGCTAGTATAAGAATGGAAAATTTTTGAATTGCCATCTCCTTCAGCTAACCACTTAACCTTAGCTCTTTGCTCCCACCAAAAGTTCAATCTCGCCATAGTTGAATTCAATTCATTTACCTTTGCTTTGAGACTCTAGCATTCAAATTATGAGAGACACCCATATGTAGATTCTTTATTTTTAAGCTCCATGATATCTTTAATAAGATCTTCTTTAAGTTTATTAAGAACCTTTAACTTAGATTTGCTCCAAAAGAACAATGACTTTAATGATCTTTTAAATTTCTTGTTGAGAACTTGTGAACTGTCCCCTTGATAAACTTTGCTCCATTCCTTCCTCACCATCACAAAAGATGCTTGATAAGATTCCCAATGGTTTTCAAACTTGATGTTCCTTTTGGAGATTGGAATAAAATCAAGAATGTTCAAAAGGATTGGACAATGGTCTGATGTTATTCTAGCCAAATGCCTCACAACCAAATGATGGGGGGAGCTCAATGTTGTTGAGTTGATAAAGCATCTATTCAATCTTTCAAGAATCCTTGCTCCACCACATTTATTGTTGCACTATGTAAATTTCAGCCCAATGAAACCAACTTCATGTAGATCATGTTTAAGCAAGCATTCTTTCATCTCCTTTGGACCTTGAGAAAATAAGAACCTTCTACCACCTATTTTATCATCTTTGGCCAATATACAATTGAAATCCCCACCTATTTCCATAGGTACTTCTATAGTGGAATGCTTATCTAGCATAACCCATAGATCCCTTCTCTTTTGCACTTCTTTGCTTCCATAGACCGAGGCCACCCTCCATATACCCTTGTTAAACATTCCAATATCACTAATGACCACTTGAGCAGAAAAATTAATAACCAAGAATAAGCAAGCTTTGAATTACATAAAATCAAAATACCACCAGATAGCCCAGTTGAAGGAACATAGAAAAAATCCCATTCATTTCCAATCATAAGAATGACTTCACTTCTCTCAATAGAAGTCAATTTGGTTTCTACCTAACCCAAAAAAAAAAAAACACTCCATAAATTTTAACAAATTCCCTAAGATATAGAGAAGCACTTTTCTTTCTTGCTCCTCTATAATTCCAAAATGTTATAGAAGACATTAATTGAGATTAGGGGAATTACTCTCTAATGTACCTTTCCCTTCTAGCTCCAATTTTCAGCTTCTGGATGAAGTGTTGATTGGTCCCAGTTCCCTCAACTATTTGGATTTCTTCTTTTTAGTTAATTGAGAGCTAACAACCTTCCCTCCACTTTCAGTATTCTCAGTTTCACAAATCACTGAATAAGTAACTTCTATGTCTTCATTTCTTGCACCATTTGCTATTACATTGGTACCATTATCTTTTTTTACCTCCTTAACAATTGTTTCATCATTCTTTGATTAAATAATCACTCCTTCTTCAAGATCCAAGAGTGCTTTAAAACAATTTCCATCATTAAGTATGACAGGCTTACTGTTACAGGAATAGCTGAAGCATTGCTGCTATATGCCACCAAGTTATCTATTTTGTTGCAAGACAGATGTTGCTGCTCAGGCTCTTGAGCTTCAATTGGCTTGTTAACCTTGCTCTCTTCTTCTCTTTTATCACTATTCTTTATAGCTAAAAAATTTCTCCTCCCTTCAAACCGAGAAACAAAGTTTCTGTTAACATTATTGTTGAACTTCTTTTTCACACACTTCACCAACATCCATGGGCCATACTCTTCTTTGTCAATGACCCCATCTACAACAAGATTATGATTACTTCTAGCATTACTAGTTTCCACCACACTATTCATATTTGTATCTACAGGCCTTAAAGACCTCACCTTGTTCTCCATGATAAGTTTGGCACAGTCCTTTTTAACATGGCCAATGTTTTCACACTCAAAATAAAAGTTAGGAATCCTTTCGTACTCAATTTTTTGATAGAATTTTCCTCCAACTCCTTCTACCCATACACCTATTGGCAGCTTTGCATCCAAATCAATTCGGACACACTCCCTCCCAAATTCTCTTCTGGACCATTGAAACATGTTGTTGTCAATCAAATAAGGCTTACCAACCATGGAAACTATATGACATATGTTTATCTCATCCCAACAATGTAGTGGCAAGTTGGGCAATCTAATCCAAATTGGAGCACTTAAGCCTTTGAGTGAGTTAGGAGAAAAACTTTGGGTTTATCTATCAATTCCCACAATGTTGTCATTGAAAAACCAGGGACCATTAGTTAAAATAGCTTCCAGATGCCCAGGATCATAGAACGAACAGAGTATCCATCCCATTCCAAGCATAGGGAGATGAAATTTCCCATAAATTCCACATATATTCTCCCAAACAATTTAGATCAAATTTGACAATGTGTTTAGTTCAAATTATTCAATAGGAGATGGGATTGGCCGTTTTTCCATCTAACTAAATCAAAAACATTCTCTCAAAAGAAAATATCAAATACCTTAGACATTTCCACACTACCTTAGTGGCTCTATCATAGCAATCTAGGTGAACCAATCCTAAGCCAACATATGGGGAGTATGAAGATGACAAATTCACTATTTTAAGTGCTTCAAACTATTTAATTAATTCATATAATTGATAAAAACATCAATAAATCACTATTAATCGCACACTAAACATAAAAAATGCATGTAATGACTTTTTGTAACTAGTATAAATAAGGCCTTAATATAAAAAAAATCAATCCAATTTGATCAGAATATTGTGAGTAATTTTTAATTGAATATTTATTGATTATTGGAAAATACTCAATGTACACTTATCCAATTGATCTCAAACTAGGTTAGGTTAAATTAGGGCTTATCCTTGACCTATCCTAATTTTTCTAAATTTTGTTTGATGAGTAAATTTGCATGGGTCTAATTTACAAGGTTATGGGTTATTTCTTAACCTAGATCTTTAGAAATACCTAAATCACACTCCATAGAGAACTATTTCATGGTTATTTTTGGTTTGCTAACTTAGTTTTCAAGGGTTAGTTTACAACTAATTTTAACCCAATCCATGGTCTAGATTGTACAAATAAATATTCAAAAGTATAGTTTATGTTTACTTTGGAAACTGATTAAAACCCCCATGAATACTTTGATTGCATTAAATTTCTATGGTTAAGACTTTTGGTTTTGATTAACTAATTATTTAAACTTGAAGAGATATGGAGGTTATTTGTTCTATCAATTAGTGAACCCTAATTCACCATGCATAATTGGCCTAGGAATCTTTTACAAATCATCCTCTTTAAATTTTTTGGTTATCATTCTCTACTCCTGGCATAAGGTTTCGGCAGCTCCGTTCAGCTAGGTTCACTGGCGGCTGCTGCCACCTTTTTATGGCTTGCCTCATGGAAGTCCTACTCCCTTTTCCTTTGTTTGGTTCCTCTTTGTAATTTTTGTTTTTTTTTATTTGGTTTTTGGCCCTCCATGTGTTTTTAGCTGGATGGCTGGGAAATGTTTGGCTAATTTTGGCTTTTTTATGGATCGTTCAAAACTCGATCCATTCTAGATGCTCTTTTTGGTAGTTCTTCAAATGCAAGTTTTCTTGACCATAAAACTTCATCTTTTCTATCCTACCTTCTCTGTGGATCTAGGAGGAGGAGATTACTGCTATGATCACTCCCTTTCAATTTTAATTAGTTGGTTTATCCCTTCTAGGTGGCCTTCTCTCGATGTTATTTGTATGTTCTTCTTCAACCTTAAGTATATTGGTGATGATTCAGTCACTTTGTTGGATACGTTGCATGTTTTGATTAATATGGTTAATGATCTTGATTACAATAGGGTTTTTTTCCATCTATCCTATCTTGTTAACAATTGCTAGATGAAATTGACCAAATGGTTTCCTTTGTTTGACATTGGAATTGCGTCTCTGGCAAACCTCATTTTGATCTCTTTCTTGAATCTTCGCCCTCATCTCTTCTCTCCCTATATCCTTCACGATCTGAGATCAAATTTTGGTAAGCTGTTAAAGGTTTACAATACTATGTCTATTGGTTTTCTCCCTTCTGTGGCTCAAGTGTTACTTGAGCTGGACATTATAAAAACTTATCTTTATAAAGTGTGGTTAGGTCTCAAGAAATTTGGTTACATTCAGTGAGTGGAGATAGAGGTTTTTCCCTCCTTCTGTTCTTCTTATATGAGTATTGGGCATTTGTATGGTGAATTCTATCCACTTCCTTCTTACACCCTGTTAACTAGTTTTAATAATATTTTAATAATTGTTAATACTAATGTTAGCTGTGAGGAGGATTTGGATAATTGGCGATTGATTCATCGTTCTAACCCTTCCTTGCCTCCTTTTACTGTGGGGGTTGATAATGTTGAATTTTGTGCTGATAATAATAAGGATGTGGAAATGGGTCCTAGTGTTGCTGATGCAGGTTTGGTTGTTATGGAGGAAGCTATTCCTTTGGGTGTTGATATCCAGTTGGGTTCTTTTATAGCACTGGGTGTTCATGTTGATGTCGAGGTTTAAGCTACTAATTTTTCCTTGATTATAGCTGGTGATATCAAGGGAGATGCTAATAATTATTTTTTTAACCTTATAGCTAGTCCTAGTGGTGAAGTAGTGGCGGATGTTGGTGACAATTCTATTTCTTTTGGTGTGGGGGGTGATAGAGATGGTGCCCTTTTTTATAGTTCTTGTGTTCTTGGGGAGGATTTGGTCTCTATGGACTTGGCTAATGATTTGGTTGAGTTTCCATCGAATTTATTAGAGTCTATACTACATGTTGTTGATGTTGATGTTGCTCTTATTTCCCAAGATGCTTTGAATGCTCATTTTGTGGATAATTTGAATAGTTCTCGCATGGAACAAAATAATTAGCTTGATAATCTTTCCTCTCCTTTTTGGGGTGATGGAGTACATTTGGATGTGGAGGAGGTTGAGGTCTATAATTTAAATGTTTATAGTATCGTTGAAAAAGATTTCTCCTTAGGGGGTGGCAAATGACGTAGGAGGAAACATAGAAGTTAGTAAGTGTGTATCTTACCACTTTTGTTATTGGTTGCTTCTAAGTCGTTCAGATGGTTTTGGCTGGCTCCAATTTATGTTTTTGGCTGGCATGGATTTGGTTTGGGGCTGCGTGGATTGTTTGGACTATGATGAGGTGCACTTCTGCACTAACCCAGTGTCGTGTTGGATGCTGGCAACCTTGGTGCTTCAACTCTGATTGGTGGCTATCTTACGATAGTGGGATGACACAATTTACTAAGGTGCTACATTAGATGATTTTTTTTCATCCAATGGATGGCCCTTCCTTGGCGGGTGGATGGGTGTAGGGTATGCTTTCCTGAGTCCTAATGGCTTCACCATTCTTTCTTATTTTTTGGACTTTATTTTTTTTTTTTTTTTAGTTTGCTTTTCGAAGCATTGTATTTGTTGCTTGTCTTTTCTTGGGTCGTTGTAGTTTTGTTGGTATGAATGAAATTTGGTTTAAAAAAAAGATTTTTTATAAATCATAACAAATTCATCTTAAATAAGAAAAATATAAAATAATTTCCATTAAATTATAAATTAATTTTACTTTGAGATAAAAATAAAACCTCCTCATAAAACTTAAAAAAATATAATTAAAAATATAAATAAAATTTTTAATTATATAATTAAAGTAATTAAAAATAGAAATAATTGTCCAAATAACATATAATTCTTGTAATCTCGTAAACCAAATTTATAAAGGAAATTAAATAACAATAAAAATTCAATTTAATCTTAAAAATTCAAAATTAAATCAACTAAATAAATGAATATAAAATAAATATAAGAGAAGATTAAGCAAAAATAAAATTCATTTAAATATTCATAAACTTAAACAACATAAAATTGAATAACTTGAAAAAAGAAGATAAATAAGTCAAAGGACTCTATGCAATTGATTTGATCCCTTAAGGAGAATTAAATGCATTATAATTATGAACCAAATAATATATTTTAATTTAGAAGTTCAAGTTCTTGAAGTGGTCAATTGAAATTATTCTTTAAATCTTAAATTATTAAACTACCTAAATAAAATAAAGGACTTCATGCATTGGATTTGATATCTTAAGGGTAGATCAAATGCATCACAAATATGAGCCTAAGACTTGAGGATTAATGACTCTTGGCTCTCATGGGTTATACATCACTATGTTCTTTAAAGCCCAAAATAAATAATTCTAACCTTTAAATTATATCTTTATAATAAATCATAAATTCTAAAGCATTAAAATTTAAATTTAAATGAAATCCCCTTTTACTTAAAATAAATAAAAAATAAAATGATAGATTATATTAAATAATAATAAACTTAAGATCTATCCAAACCACATAGCTTGTTACACACACTTTATATAGTTTAATAGGGCTGCTAACTCTAGTTTAAGCTATGCCGGTGGTGTAGTTAATTTTATTTTGGGTGCCTTTCCTAGAGGATATTCATGCTTTGTGTCTTTACTTTCTATACTCTGGACGTCATGTTTATATTCTTATTGGTCCCGTTAAGGCTCTCCAGATTTACAATAGGCTCTTAGGCCATATTTTATAAACGTACACATGTATTTTTGAATTTTATAAACATTATTCTTTTATATTCTTGTAGAAAAAGTAGAATGTATCTAGGTAATGATATAAAATTTCAATTTGTAAATATAAAAGTTTTTTATTCTTATTTAACTAAATTTAGTTGAATGGTGTCAAGAGTTATAAAAGATAAAAGATGATTACTTATATATCTCAAAAGGAAATAGTTTCTCTTCCTTTGAAAATTATTTTCTTTTAAAATTTTAAAAAAGATACTAGAACTTGAAGTTAAAGACTAAATTAAACAATAATATTTACATTTACATTATATAGGATATAGAAATTTATGCTTATTATGGTGGGTCCTGACCACCATACATTATAACATAACCGAGGTTATACTTTCTTTATATTATAAATGAATTAAGTTTTATTTATACATTATTTTCATACAACATTGATTGTGCTACTCAAATGCATTTGCATATTAAAGAGTTCTAATTAAGGTTTTTTAAACTAAAACTCCTTATTTCTTAGGGTGGAGAGCAATCTTATCTTGCATTCATAAGGCAATTGGTTAGTGCTAAAGATATTAGAAGGTGGTTCACTCTAGGTAGATATAAGCTTAGATTGTATACACTCTTCAATTTTTACTATCCTCAAGATGGTTATCCAATCATCTAAAATCAAAAGTTTAAAATTTCTAAATTTAAAGTATAAATCTTTTTTTTTTTGTTCTTTTAAATCTATTATTTTTTTAAAATCTTTCTAATTTTTAAAAGTCTAGTCTTCTCTTTATTCAAGAGTTTTCTCTTCTTAAAATGTAATTAAATAAAGGGGCTTGCCTCTATAGGGAGTTTAAAACCCAGTTAAGAAAATAAACCATATCTTAATCCTATATTGTATGGGAAGAATCCTGTGGATGCAGACTATAGCTTTATACATTTGTTTAGTTTCATAATAAAAATTATAGGTGAATGTTTCTTTTATCCTTTAAGAAGAATTGAACATTAAAGCAAATCATGTTTGGCTATGAAGATTTAACTAAAGAAATATTAAAGGAAATATGTATAATGCATGGCTATATAGATTTGACTAAAGAAACATTAAATCAAATCAAGCGACATCCACTACAGGAAAACACGCGAATACCGTCGGATTTTCCGGCGGAAAATTTTGGATTTTTATAAACGGCGCAGTTACCGGCGGATTTGCTCTACGTAAAGTTTGCGTCAAAGTTTCTGGCGCAATATACGCTGTAAATTCACCGACGCCGATTCCGTCGGAAAAGCCGACGTTATAGGGAAGCCTGAACCATTTCCGTCGCACATTACGGCGGAAATGTTCCGGCGTATGTTACCGGTGCCTTTGTTCTGACGGAAACTACCGGTGTACAGTCTGCCGGTACTTACCGGCATATACTTTTCGTCGCAAGCGAGTTCGTGGGTTTCCTACATGCACTTTACGGTGTTATATCCGCCGGTAATGACCGGCGCATAATGCGACGCTAATTACCGGCGGAAGTGGCGCCAGAATTAGGACGTTTTTCAACGTCGAAAATGACCCGTTTTTTCGCTGGTAGTTCGTAGGAACATGCGCCGGAGAAATTTTTGACGCAATATTCGTGCCGGAAAATAAATTATCGATGCGACCAAAACCGGCGTATGAATTTCCGCCGAAAAGTGCGACGGAAACTTATGGTTCCGTCGGAATATCTATGTTTTTCGGCGGATTTCGTCCGCCGGTAATAAGGGGTTTTCTTGTACTGATCATTTATATGTTTACATTATCGTGCTACACTTGTGGTAATATGGTGTTGGGGAAAGATATGGCACCACAATGCTAACTCTTTGGAACTGTGATGTTGTTTCATTTTTTATTATTTTTAACCTTTATTCTTGTATAAAATTTTAAGAAAAAAATGCACATCAAATATAAGAAATAAATGTACAACAATCATAACATATGAAATTTGAAACTTACCAAGCTCCAATCTTAGTTTTTTCTCATATCATGTCCATATAAACGTCTGATTTAAGAGTCCAAAAATCTTTTTTTTTTTTTCCTTTTTTTTAAAGAGTCCAAAAATCTAGGTCAAGAGGTTCTTAATATTTACTTATTGAGATTGTCATAATTTTTTGATGTTCTCCATGTTATGTGGATGTAGCCATTAGCCTAAGGTTTGTGTACTTTTTAATGAGAAATGTAGCGCAAGGATGTCTTCAGTACCCCTAAAGGAAAAAAGACTTTTTTTGCTATCTAAAATGAAAAGATGAGAGATAGTGAAATTTCAAAGTAAAGGAATTAAGGTGTGGATGTAGGCTGATAGGTCAATCATTATAAATTGGTTTGCATTTTTTTTTATTTTCTATATTTTTATTTTCTTACAACAATACTTTACTAAATGCAAATAGTTATTATTTATACTATCATGATAATTATGATGTGAAATATATAAAAAATAATAAAAACTTCATAAAGCTGCAAGATAATTTGAGAAAAATAGCAAGACTTTACAAGAAGACGTGCAATTTAATTTTGAAGCTTGCTTTAATAAAGAATTTTTTTTAACTTGTTTTAATATTCTATGGGTGGTGCCTTAGGTTATTTTGGACAATTTAATAAATTCAAAAAATTTATTAGTACCTCACTTCTTACTTTAAAAAAATATTAATTATTACCTTCATAAAATATTATCCCCCCCCCCCCCCCCCCCCCCCCCTCCACCCAA